>NC_133028.1:44906914-45059680 GCF_048771995.1 Taeniopygia guttata | reverse complement strand
ACAGAAGCTTTTGACACAAATATTTGGAAGCTATTCTTATGCAAGCTTTTAAAACTTAACTTCTCCTGAGTACTCCAGGGTCTAGACAGATTTATTTCCTCCACATATGCTTTCTTTCTGTTCTCTTTCTCTGTTCATCTCCCCTTCCTATGTTCTGTAAAACATATTAACTCCTTTATCCTGAAAGGTATTTATTTTCAACTCTTTCAAGAGACAGACCTTAAACTCCACAGCTACATCATCTAGTCTCTGGAACTGCAAATGTTGCTATGCTGCCTTGACTCTATAAGAAGTTACAAAAAAGATTTTTTTTTCCTCCTTTCCAGTGACTCATTAGGAATTATTCTGTACTAAATATCTCCACCAAGTGACTTGCATGTTTTATCAATAGTTATAAATATCCTGAAATATTACAAACCAATCAAATAAATACAGCTGTTTTCTGGCTCTTGACTGAGACAAAAAGACAACCATAACCAATCACTTTAGAGCAAAAGTAGGTTTATGCAACTGACTCTTGAATTTTCTTTCTAGGGTATTTTGTAAAGAGGATAAAATGCTTTTAACTCACATTGCCCCAGAGTTGTAATTATTGTACCATTTCTTTGGATTTTAATGGTGTTTTATGTCTCCATGTATCTATTTCATAAATTCTTAGACTTTGTTTTCCCACTTTGGATACCTTTACCTCCTTTTGGAATGGGAGACCTCAGTACCATGGAAGTAAAAAATAAGCTGTTGCAGAAGAGACTGAAAGATTGATGAAGAACAGGAACTAATAAATTACATGGAGTGAGCATATTCTGCACTTATTTCACATAATTCTTTTAAATTATTATGATGTAATGATTTTTTTGTTCCATAAAGAGGGTTTTTGGCAACAACCTGCCTAGTGAACACATCCTAGCATTAAACCTACACCCACTTTTTTTTTTTAATTTTCTTTTCCCCTGGCAGGAACTGGGGAAAAAATCACTAAAGCTGGGAATAGGCCTGCTGGAACTCACCACCACTGCTCCTTTAGTGGGTTCATCATCATTCAGGTAACCTTCATGCTGTCTAAAAACCCAGCCCCTGTTATTTGAGTTATTTTGCTCGGGTTAGTGTTTCAGAGTATTCACCTCAGTTACTTCATATCTTTCAAGCACAAAGCATCTGATTCTGCCAAATCCAGTAACTGAAGTAAATAAAGCTGTACTCAAAAAACCCCCAAAACTATAGAAATATCAGAGGTGGGTACCAAAACTGATTGTTTTCAGACATGGAGTAATCCATAGTAACAAGTTTAACTAACAATTCATAATCCCATAACAGGAACTGATGGTGCTACAAATGATAAGCAAATGGCAGTGGAAACTAAGCCTGAATGGGTGTGTTATGTTCAGCTGTAATTTGTGTAACTCCATGATCATTCTCTCTGATTTCAGAAGAGCTGTCTCAGTTCATCTGTCAATCATGCAAACAGGGGCTTTGCATTGTTTCTGATTAAAGAAGCTTCACACATTGTGTCACAAATCTCACCTTCAAAGAAATTAAGGATTTAAAGGCAGGCACAAAGGTCCTCAGCTCCAGAGCTCCAAACAGGAGGTTTACATTGAATTAAGGGTGGAAATGGTTTGGGCCCTTCCAGAAGCACCATCTGTTTCTACGGCTGGTCATTGTTTAGATTATTTATGACCATAATTTTAAATTTATCTGGTTAACCTTTGGATAGCCTCCCAAAATAACTATTGACTCTTTGTGTTTTCAAGGTAATATATTAAGATGCAAGGGTTTAATGTTATTATTTTATGGAAAGAACCACAAGCATTTTTATGTAATATATCAATACCTACAGACCTAGGAAATAGCTATACTATCACAGAGCACAAAGAACTGCAGCATCTGCAATATTTGTTGTTCATACCACAACCTATTCAGATTGAAATTTCTTCATGAGAAAAAACTAAGGACAGTTTGTGGGTTTTTTGGGGGTTTTTTATTGTTGGTTTCTTTTGGTTTTTGTGAGACTCCCCCTCCCCTACAGTATCCATCTTCGTGTTATAGTTCAAGAGAGTACATGGCGTGAAGCTCCTCCAAAAATAATAGAAAAGAAAAAGGAAATGGGTCTTAAGGACTCATGACTTGCATCAGATTAAAATGGATGAAAGGAGATGAAAAAAAGTCACATATTAGCGTGTATGACCTCATCCTGAACTATTAGAGGTGCTGGGAGTCTTTCCATTTTCCTTGAGAGATCAGGTCAGATAATTCAAAAACATTGTGCAAAAATAAGAAATGTACAGAGCCCTGGTTGGTTTGGCAAACATTGATCAAGGACTGTTCAAATTTAGGTTGAAAATAAGCTAGTAGAAATCAGTATCTGTGGGAAAGGTTGTGTAAGACTGAGATAGGTTTAGTTGGAGTATAATTACAGTTTTTATGGTCACTAGGTTATGCATACCAATATATTGACTTCAGAATTAAAGAGCATCAACTTTCATGAATTTGTTTGTATTTAAAGGGCAGAACTCCAGCTAAATGAGAACATTCATAGAATTTATTCTTCAAAAAGGGTGAGGCCACAATCTTGTGTAGCTTTTGGCTCCTTTCTGTGTAATAGGCTAAAAACAAACCCTGAGATTAAAACACCTTACTGTTTTACTTCGGACTTCATGGCTTATTTCCAGTCTTGGTCTAAAATTCACTTTGCAGTAATGTGGATCTAAACAGCCCTGTACAAAATGTACATTAATAAGGATATTGGCAACTCTTTAAAAAAATTAAAATATACTCCAATGGAAAGTTAGCAAAATAAGGATAAACTGAGAAAAGTTTTTTAGTTTTCCTAATAATGTACTGCATTCCTCTTCTCACCGGAAAAAATAGTTTTAAATTATGAAAATCTACAAAAAGTCTTTCTTCCTGATTATCTCCATCATTAAAAATAAAATCAAGAGGAGATTGCAGTACAGCCCTACAATAAACAACAGCCCTTGGTATTTTAGCAGGACCTATATTTACCTGGTAGAACAAAAGAACATTACATGAGGATGTCAATAAAACATGAATTTAGGGCTTCCAGGTACTATTGCAGAAAGATTGGATTGTTTCATTTGTGGGAAAAGCAGCCAAAATTCTGCATATCTATTCTCTTTGTTGCTTACCCAAATTCATTTTAGCATATCCTTTTTAGCAGTCAGTGAAGGCATCCAACCAACCACCTTATCACGTGAGCTGCTGAAGTCAAACACAGCAGATGCAGAAAACCAGGATGACTTATTCATTACAGCTTGTAGCTTCCCAAAATGCACTCTGTATTGTACCCTGGGGTCATGGAGTCTTCCCTTTCATTGTTCTAATCCTATAAAATTAATTTGTCATGTTAGACCCAGACTGAAATGTCCATATTCATCTGAAACACTCGCAAAATTGAAATTAAATTATTTCGATGTATATTAACACCTAAAGAGAGAGAATAAAGAAAGAGCCAGGCTCTCTTCAGTCATGCTTACTGACAGAACAAGGGGCAATAGGCACAGATTAAAAAAAAAAAAAAAAAAAAAAAAAAAAAAAAAAAAAAACCACAAAATCTAAGCACAAGGAAGCTTCTTTTTTACTCCAAGGTTGTCAGAAAATGGCATAAGTTGCCCAGAGGTGTTGAGGAGTCTCCATCCTTGGAGACTGATCATGGTGCTGCTTGATCAGGTATGGACTAGATGACCTCCAGAGGAGTCTTTCAATCTCAGCCATTCCCTGAAAAGGAACTTCTCCTATAATTAGTTCACCTAATTCAGCTCCAGTGTGAGATTCACAGCACAGTGTGAAGAATTTGATTATATTGTAGTATTTTATTCTAATAAGATTCCTCAATGACTAAACTGTATTTGGTGAACCATACTAATCACAAACTGATAAGATGAGGGAAAAACATGGGGGAAGGTGTGATGTGTACCTATTGTCCTGGTGGTCAATCAACTTCAAATAATGCATTTGATCCACAGTTAAGTGAATCTTGTTTTGTTCAGTGTCTTGCTGATTTGCTGGTTTGATAAATGGAGGAGCGTTTTACAGTATTTCATGGTGCCGGGATGTGTTTTGAAGTTTGCTGCAAAATAAAAAGAAAACTACCAGATATTGCTGCATGACTTAATCTTATACTACCGCCTAGTGGCTAAGGTCTAAATTAGTCACAGTGAAAGCCCACTACATTTTATGTATGGATAGGTACATAAGAGTTGTGTATGTCAATACTATTTTCATCAGCTTTAAAATGTTATGTTATGTTATGTTATGTTTTATTTATATTATATTACATATTATATTATATTATATTATATTATATTATATTATATTATATTATATTATATTATGTTATGTTATGTTATGTTATATTATATTATATTATGTTATGTTATATTAGTAATATATATTATATTTTTATATTATATATTATATATTATATATTATATATTATATATATATATAATATAAATAATTATATCAATTTATTATATTATTTTCCACACAATAACAGTGTTGCCAAAATGAAGCCCATTTGTGTATTAAGCTTGAACAAGTAAATCCTTCAGGAGTACCAGGTTTTCCCATTTCCTCCAAACTCCATGCCACAGATCTTAGCAGGAATATACAACTTAGCAAAAAATCAGGCTTTTGCAGAAGCCTAGAGGAAAATTCTGCAGCTGACATTGACAACAGCTAGTTGGAGGAAAGGATTCCTCCTCAGGAAGATGAGTTTCCAGCTCTTTGCGCTTCATAGCTTTTAATTCTTGGCATTTTGTGTGCCTGCCACAGAAGCTGCTCCTGCTACTGTCAGCTCTCTGTGAAGGCAGGAGTTATCAGGGACAAGAAGCAATAGATGTGCACATTGACTATGTCTGGTTGTGGTTTTGGGGTTTTTTTTAACCCAATGTATCTATATGTAGAGCTAGATATATAGAGATTAATTTAATTATAGAGATCATATTAATTGCTTGATTTAGGTCTCTTCCCTAGAGGCTTCTGTAACTCAGGTCTTGCCGGAAAAGGAATTTTAGCACACTAGGTTAGACGAGGACAGGCGAAAAAGTCATTTTGTCCACGAGGTGGCAGTTGGGCATCTGGCTTCTATGTTTAAAAATCACGTGAAGGCAAAAATAAACTTCAGATAATGATTATATGAGCTGTAAGGTATTATTGAGCAAGGATCTCTCTGTTTGTGGAAATGTAATCTACCCAGTTCTCTTCCAGGGAGATCATTTTGATCTTAACCTAGGGAGTGGAATTTCTGTCATTGACTTAAAAGGAAAGTGACCTGGCCTCAAATAAATGGAAGTATTAGGGGAAAAAACTCTTTGCAGTGTTGCAGGATAGACTATTTTTCTTCTCTCTGGTTGTTAGACGAGATACATGAGTGATGGTGAGTGATTTGTATGTAATTCAATAGAGAAGGGAAATGGAAAAGGTGACAGCCACTGAGTGGCACAAACTCAGAGTTTTGGACAATGAATAAGCCAAAAAGGCAGGAAAATTCACCCTGCCAGAGCTTCCTGCAATGATGTAAAACACCCAAGCACAGAATTCATAAACCTTTATTTTTGTGCTGTTTTAACCCAACACACACATTGCTTGATGTACCTTCTCCACCATACCAGCTGAGAGTTAGGTTGAGGAATTGGTACAAGGTGGTGACATCCGTATGGCACAAAGGAGGAAAAAATTATTTGTGATGAGGGCAACAGAGCTGGAGTTGGGAGACTGTTCTTTTGCCAGTTATCTGTGCAGCAAGTGTAGTTGAATGCTTTTTAAACTTTTTTTATTCTATTCTGTGCATGATTATTACGAGTATGTCTAGGTAAATCTCAGGTGTAAGTGATATGCGATATACTGATGGAAGCTGAAAGTCTTTATCCAGTGAAATAAATCAACCTCATGTGTCAGCAGCCAGTGCACAGCAGAACCCCCAGCCAATACAGTCCTGGAAGACAACTTCAGTTCTTTCCACAAGACCCTCTCAGTTCTTTCCTTGCTTTCCACAGAAATGACTTTCCCAGAAGCAACACAGTGAGATCATAGAGAAGAGCTGCCAAGGCCTTTGTGCTAGGACAGGTCTGTGACGCTGTTTGTCTTGGTAATTAAGGAATATTGTGTTGATGACATGGAGCTAGAGAAGAGCTTTTATTTCCTGACCAGCCAATACATTTTTTGGCCTTATATTTCTGTTCATTTTCCATCAAGGGTCATTTAGAACCATTTGTGGTTTGTTAGTCCATCTACTTTCCAGGCTTCTCAGAGACCTCAGTATACTCATTGCTGTTTGTTAAAATAAGGGAACTTTCTGTCTCCTTAGTGCAACACATATACAGCTATTGAACATTTTCAACCCTGCCTAGTTTTGTTCTTCTGAAAAGCTTGTAAGGGAACTCAAAAAAAGATGAGTAATGATTGTAAGAGCACTTACAAGAAAACAGCATATGAGGTATCTAGCTCTCTTTCTCAGAAAGAACAAAAGGCTTCATCCTGTCAATGCATGAAACTCACTTAAAAGTCACCGTTGTTACTGTTAAGGAAAACTCTTTCCAGAGAATTTGCCGAAATTGGCTGTTCTAGGAAGCATAATTGTGTGCTAATCTACACCATGCAGGAGGAATATGCCTGACCCCATACCATCACTAGAAACAGACACTGAACTGGAAACAATAGGCTCAATTAGTTTGCAATCATAGAAACAAGCAGGTCTAGTAATTCTCAGAAACATAACAGGATCCTGGGACCATGCTGTTGCTATTTCTGATCTGAAACATTTTGCTAGAGTTCTCATGATGAGTTTTAGCTGAGTTGTTAAATACTATAATGAAAAGTGGCACCCATTTTACCCACAGAGGCAGGGTACTTCTCTTAAAATCTGCTCCACCTGCAATGCCTTGGAACCTCACAATGGAGTTGTATTATTCTAATTATCCAGCCACACTGAAAGTGTTTGAGGGCCTCTCCACATATCTTCATTATATATCTCAGAGGAACTTCTTATGTCAAATCTTTCCACAAAGGAACAATTTCTAACCTTCTCTTTGCTATTACCTCTGCCTCTCTTCATACCGCCCTTCTTGCTAGTTCCACCCTACTACTTCTCCCTCAACCCAGAATTAGTATTAGAAAGTTTTACAAAAGAAATTAGAGGGGAAAATTTCTTGCCTCTACCAAATAAATTCCAAAAAGTACTACAGGAACAATAAAATTGAGACTAAGACTATACTTTATCATTGTTGCCATGGTAACCAAAACTAGGCCATTCACTTTTCCACACCGCCCCCCACCCCATTTTTCAGCCTGTTTCTTCTGATATGCTAAAGAACTTGGTTCCTGAACAGGGGTCTGATTAACTGCAAAACACCAGTTTCTGAACCATGAAAAAGAAATTAAATTAAGCAGTTGAAAGGCTTATTATTGTTTCTCCAAAGAGAAGAGAGGGGGAAAAAACGCCAGGGATGAGAATGTGCTCCTCCAGAGAAAGGAGGAAAAGGAGCAGAGGTTACAAGAGAATGAGGATAAGGCTAAGACATGAGCATATAGAAACATTTTAAGATGA
This sequence comes from Taeniopygia guttata, assembly GCF_048771995.1. Lineage (NCBI taxonomy): Eukaryota > Metazoa > Chordata > Aves > Passeriformes > Estrildidae > Taeniopygia > Taeniopygia guttata. The sequence continues at coordinate 45,052,113 of NC_133028.1, read as the reverse complement.
TGAAAAGCAGGCAGTCCTCTTCATGCTTTGAGACTACTCCTAATGCCACTCAGTGCTAAATCTTGACCCAGGACCTCAGAGGAACCACAATACTAAGGAATCAGAGACCAGTTTTTGGACATCTATTTCCAGGCATATATATTCTTCTTTCAGATCTCCCTTCAGAGAAAAGAGATCACTTGGTTCCAACTCCAGTCCTGAAGCTGCAAAAGACAATGTATTTTTCCATGACAAGGCACGAACTAAAAGCAAAATTCAAGATTATATACATTTTTTTCAAGACTAGAGGTGTATCAATATTGTGCATCTGTAGGCACAATACACCAATAAGTTTCATAATGTCTATAATTTTGTATGCCTTGATCAGCAAAGTATTTCTTATAGTGATAAGCACTATTTGATTGTTATTTTAAAGAATTCAGTGGTTTCACAGATTCACATATATGCCATAGCAATTACTAAACAATTGCACAAAACAATGATGACCATAGCCAAATTCAGCGCAGCTTCTTAGCACCCAACTTCACAGTTTTATACAGTGGTTTGCAGAAGTGCCTCTATATAAAGTTCATTAAGTTACAAAATATCTCATATGGCATAAAAAGAAAAAAAAAGCCAATCAGACAGGAAGGATAGGAAATTCTAAATGAAAAACTAATGATAATATAACTTGATGAGAAACTCAAAATGAAGAAAATAAGCAGGAAAGGCATTGAATTGCACAAATATGTTAATTTGAATGGGGTTTAGTTTAATATCACAGCACTTGCATTTCCAAATGTTAAAGATCAGAAGCTTTTATAGATTATATACTTAGGAACAGTTCAGCAGAACTTCAATTTTCTTAAAATTTCTGACATTTTCTCTCTAAATAATACAGGAATTTTTGCTTTACACAATCAGGCTTTGCTGCTTTGGAGCAACACAAGTTCTCATTATTCTTTTCTTGATCACACCCTCACTTATATGATAGTGATGAAGCTGACTGAGAACTTCAGTCAGTGAGTTCAGGTTGAGGTTCCTGCATGTAAAGTAGCACATTTCAAATGATCAGCGTCAAAGGCGATGTCATGCCAGCCTTGTGTGACATATGTAGCTTTTAGAGCCAGTTCTCCTCTCTAACAAACACACTCCAAACACACTCCTCAAAGTGCTGTTTCCTAGCACCCCTGACTGCTATTGCTGCAGCCACGTGGAGCACCAGCAGCACATTTCATCCTGAAAGCTGCCTTTTGTGTCCTACTGGAACTGTGCTTAGGAGTAAAGGCTTCAGGATGCTAAATTTGTCCAAGGAAGGTCATCACATACTTTAAAAAAACCTTTGAATTCAAAACAGGCATGGGTTCAACAGCTTGCCTCTTTTTTTTCTAGGTGTCTTAATTTAATGAGCATCTCTGTCTTAGAATCACTGCCCCAAGACTGTCTAAATTGAATGGCTATTTTAGCATCTGTTAGGTGAGCAGAGCTGGTCTGATGGGCTGGTCTCCATGAGATTGGTCTGGATTATGCTGTCCTAATATGAATGTTCCAGCATAACTGTCCAGAGTGAAAACCCCATTAAAAATACATAAAATCACTTTACTCCAGTACTATTATATTCTGATATTTTTAAAAGTTATAGAGTTGCAGTTATATTAATTAAAAAGAGAGGCATGAGGACGCAAACAAGAACAAACAAGAACATGAATCAGCTTTTAGAAAAGCTTTTAGCAACTTTCCTTTTCCATTGTTTTTCCCTTTGGAATTAGCCCTTTTCTTTTCTTTCCTTTTCTTTTTCTCTTTTCTTTTCTTTTCTTTCCTTTTCTTTTTCTCTTTTCTTTTCTTTTCTTTTCTTTTCTTTTCTTTTCTTTTCTTTTCTTTTCTTTTCTTTTCTTTTCTTTTCTTTTCTTTTCTTTTCTTTTCTTTTCTTTTCTTTTCTTTTCTTTTCTTTTCTTTTCTTTTCTTTTCTTTTCTTTTCGTCATGCAGCACCGGAAGAGAATTGCACTTCTTTGGGAATAATAAATTTGCTTTGTTGTGTTTGGATGTCTCCCTGAACAAAAAGTACAAAAATAATCTGATAAGGGAAAAAATGCTAGGGTATTTTAAAGGCAAAATATTCAGTTAGATTTTTTTATTAAGTACACCAGCTCTCCATAATTAGGCAATAAGTCAACTATGCATTCACTGAAGCCAAATCACGATCCCTGAGCAGCTTTAAAGACATAACAGCTGTTGCTTTAATGTAGGCCCATAATAATATTTTACACTCACTCCAACATTGATGTGAAAAGAAAAACAAAGTTAAAAAAATAGTAGTAATTTCAAAGCAAATTTCAGAGAACTCATTCAGTATTGTCAGTATCTTAGTATATAATATTTAGACCAATTTGCTCAGGAGATAAAGAACAGAAGGCTTGATAGCCATGAAAAACTCAGTTATTCACTATTTGTTTGGGGAGGGTTCCTTCGTATTTCAGTTTCTCCTTTCCTACTTCCTACATTTGTCTTTTGTTGCCCCAAGGAGAAGTTGTAATAGTAATAGTAGGTTCTTTGCATTTCTTTAATTAAGTTCTGAGAGGTGCCAGATGCTTCCATTTTGCAATCTCCCTTTCTCTTACCAAAGCACAGAGGAGTTAATCATATAGTAGTCTTTAGTTTACTCTGAACCCAGGCTGGGGCAGTGTAATTAAGTTTTCCCTCTTAGTTGAAGTTTAGCCTGTCATCACAGCAGGTCTCTGTTGCATTGCTTTGTGTTGTTTTTTAATCCAATAGAGCAAGATCAGATTTTATTACTCTCTGTAGTTTAAATTATTAAAGACTTGATCTGTAATAATTTCTTCTTGTCCAGGAGCTAAGTGTTATAATTTAGTCCTTAAGAAGGTCCTGGTTCAGTCATAGTGAAATGTAGGTAGTTAGTGCTTGAAAAAAAAGCAGAAAAAATCCAAAGGATGATGGTTAATAGAAATTTTAATCATATTCAAATGTTATTTAGGTGACCAAAGGTACCAGTAGGTGTTCCTTGGCACTTTCACAAACATCTCAGGATACTTTTAAAAAGCCTGATGTTGCATTATCTGCAATCTTAGCTGTCTAAACATTCTTTGACTAAGTTCTTGACCCTTGCATCCCCTCTTCAAGGATACGGCAATGTTAAGCAAGGCAAATATTTTGGCAAACACCTCAGAAACAGCCAATGGTCTCAGTCTTTATTTTTCCTAATGAACATTTTATCCAGTCAGTGGTGCAACTGGGATGCAGTTCACTTCCCAGCTACATCTTCAAGTGTAGCAGATGTGGTATTTATCACCTTAGCTTTCTCCTCACCTTGCACAAGTCAGAAGAGAACCCCAAAGTACTTTGAGAGGGGCCCCAGGGACTGGATATTCAGTAAACAAGGGACCATAGCCAGGAAAACATATCCAGCTCCACCTTCCTGTCTTAGGGGATGACTGTCAGGTATTCACAGAGATCTAGTCATGAATTTACTGCAGATCCAGAACGTTATTTAAAGGAAAGACTTCCCAAATAAATTTTAATAACAAATACTTTTGAGAAAAACTTGCTCTGCTTGGGGACAATTAGCAAAGAGGAGAGGTAAAATTAATAAAATAAATTATCCATTGTGAATTATTCACATGATTTTATGGAAAGTCTTAAATTAGTCCAAGATAAAAATCCTAATTTATTACTCCCTTCCCTGAAGCACAAGAATACGTGACAGCTTCAAATAATCAAGCTTTGTTTAAAAAAAACAGTGTTTAAACCAAATCACTTAGGCCTTTCTGAATCTTTAATAACTCTCTTGAATGAACCTTGTCTGATTTGTAGTCACATTAAATTAATTACAGCAAATGAAACTGGGGCCACATAAACTCAAGTCACCAGCAAGCATAGCCCTGACTCCTCAGACCCAGCTTGAGTCTTGCACACATGCACACACACACGGAACTTTCTCACAGGCTGCTATTGTCAGAAAATAAAATACTGTCTCTATTGCCAGGCTAAAAACAAAGCATTAATTGTATGGGGATTCTGCCAGTCTTTCTCCCTATGTCTGTTCATCTGCCCACTCTGGGGGGCCAGAAAGCCTTCTCAGTGAAGTACTTTGAGTAACGCCATCCCTCTTCCTTATCGTGCACATATATATTCATTGATATTTCTTTGAGAAAATCATACTGCCACAATCACTTGTGGTTGCTGGGTTCTTGGGATTTTAATCAGGAATTAACATGATCTTTCCCAGTTTTAACCAAAGGGCCTCTTCTGCTGGCACATATCCCCCATTTCTTTCTGTAGTTTAATTTATATGCTCAGAATTGCTCAAAACTCTAATTCATCTGTCCACATGAGACTTAACCCACATACACACACAAACTCCCCAAACAGCAGCCTGTCCTTACTTGCACTTGGACAAATGACAGCACATTAAGGAAAGCTATGGGTTTATTTTAGCCTAAAAAATTTTGCATTACGAGCCCATACTTATTAAAGTATCCACTGGCTGAATATCCTTGTCCTTAAAACAAAACAAAAAAAAGGGCTATTTTTCATGTAAACACAAAACGATTCTCAGTGGAGGAGAGCAAGCATAATTAAATATTGGAGATGAGGTCATAGATTCAGAGTGTGGAATGTTCAGCACTAGTGCCTTATTAAGAGTTTTCCTCTCCCTTCTCTTTCTCATGCCTCAAGCCATTTGTTTCTGTTCCTATGACTCAAAGCTCCATCCTGGCTTAGTGGCAACAAAACTGTTTGTGGGACTGGGCTAGGAATGATCACAAGCTCTTTGTCATACTTGGCCAATATGTTTCTCTCCAGGCCACAACAGGGTCCTCCATGCACCTACAGCTGTGGGAAGGCAATGGGCCACCAGGGTGGATGAGGAAGGGAGAGGAAGGGAGAGGGACTTGTGACACTGGTGTGGTGGCACTGTGAAGATAAAGCATCCTTTTAGTACTGTGTTAGATTTATTTCAACTTTCAGATGAACTGAGAGGAAAGTCTTATTGCTATGGAACACAGCAGAAAAAGGACTGCAAAATGAAAAGGGCTCTATTCCTGTGGAAAACTGCTGGAAGCACAAGAGCTTTGTGCATGGCAGCAAGCATCAAACTGGACCCATATTTCCCACATCCAGAAGTAATAAAAAAATACCCTGCTGTGAATTTGGACTGTCTATACATTTTCAAAATATTTTTGCCTGCTCTGAGCTTTAACTGCAGTGGAGTAAATGCTTATAAAAGGCTCATGGCAAGATAAGAAAATCAAAACTCATTTCTGAGGTGGTAGCCAAGACGAAAGGTAATAAATTACAAAATATCAGAGCAATTGAAGTAAGCAAATTTAAGTTTTAAAATTTAGTTTTGAAAGCCTACTTATTCTAATAGGGTGATGGTAAATATTAATCATTCAAGCAGTCTATGCAGAAAATCACCTTCTCATCAAGGATGATAAATCAACCTCACCTAAAAACAAAATGAAACAAAAAGGTAATTTTTAGACTTAATAGCCAGGAAAAAGCCTTTTGTCAGATTTTTTTATACTGTGAAATAATATCCAAGGGAAATGGCAGAATTTACCTAAAACGTTTTAAAAAAAATACACTGGAAAATGCATTACAAAAAGTACTACAGAAAACCACCCTGCAATGCCTAGGAGTGCTCCAGGTGACCTTTGGTAATAGAACTTCTCCATTACTGTTTTTCCTCTGCCTTTCTGAGCCCCTGTATATGAGCCCATGTATATTTTGCTTTGACCCTTAAATGGGATTTCATGATACATATCAACTGCTGGAGAAAGATATTGCTAATGCAAAGTGATCTTCAGTGATCTTCAGTGTCCTTTTGTCATTATACATGGAAGAAAAAGGAACCAAATTAATTGTTTCATTTCATTTTTATTCAGTATCCTTTAATATATTTTCATGTTTTGAATTCCAATTTCTTCCAGTTCACTTTGTATCCAGTGCTGGAAAAGCCCTTTCTTCTATTTCTTAATATGCTTGAAGGATCTAAGGAAATTACAAAATTTAACAGCTTTACTTCAAAAATCCATGTAAGAGCTGCAATGACCATCATAAGCTGCATGGTCATACTGGACAAATTGTCTGAGAGTTTAGAGAATTTACTTATATTAACATCTGGAATATAAAGTAGATAAAACCCATCAGAGAGTTTGAAATGTTCCATTCATCAGTAAATCCATTATACTTTATAAAACCACATTGACCTTTTACCAGTTATGACAAAAGTTTCCATTAACCGAGCTTTAAAGAACCTCTGTTTTTTCCAAGCCTTTTAATATTTAGATGAACTCTGAAGATTGAAAAGATTTGGATTAAACTGTGCAGTCAGCAATCTGAGTGAATCTCATACTGAAGTCACTTGCGTCTGTTGGATGCATATAAAGAGGGGGGAAAAGTTTTGCATGGTTTTTTTTGTTTTGTTTTGTTTTGTTTTTTCTGAAGTTCTTAATCACATACTTATTAAAGGAAGTTAGCTGAGTTGCCACTGATAGGAAATGGCAGATAGCAAGGAGGTGAGAACTCTGGACATGCACTATATCTAATTCCTTCTCCTATATCTAGACCCTCCTGAGTCTCCATAAGGATGAGTTTTGTGTTGGGAATAACTCCAAAGGCTTGGTCTGGAGCAGATACAGGCACACATATGTGTGTCTGTTGAATTGGTTGGTTGATGGTGCCTGATTTTATGCTGATGATGGCTGTTCATGCCAGCTTTCTACCAGGTGGGAGAGAGGACACACAGTGCCTGCTCTGGTGTAAGACCTTTATACACAGTGCTAATCCATCAAAAATGTTTGACCTGTTTGAACCAGGAAAGAGTCTGTGTGCTATACAGCAATGTTCTTTTCAGTCTGGAATTAAACGGCCAAAACCTGGTTTTGTCATATCGTCAAACCACAGGCTGCACTCTGGCAGGCTTCAGCTTTGCCTTCATGCCCTTAGGCAGAGAGCTGGGATGGGCAAGTCCTGAGGGCAGGAGCAGCTTATGTCCTTAGAGAGGGGGCTCACTGCCCTGGCCATGACAGCAGCCTAAGAAGACATGACTGAATGCCATGGGCAGAAAACAAAAGTGCAGGGGAATGGTATACATTTCCCTGGGCGACAAGACCAATAGAAGCACTCCGTGTGACTCAGCTGCATGTGATGCATGTGGTTGCACTCCTTCCTCCCTGCCTTTCAAATACTGCTCTCATTGCCCAACTCTGCACCCGGGATCAGGAAGTCTCTGAACCTCAGACTACTGGAAGCCACAAGAATAATCTCAAGAAGAATCACTGCAGCATCTGTTACCTTACCCCCACCACCTACTACTGGCTCTGGTCAGAGCCAAATAGAGGGAGTTTAGTCCCACTCGTTCCAGCTGTGTCTGTGTTTTGCAGCCTAGGGCGGTGTTTCAGCAAGGCCAGAGGGCTCAGCCTGTCCTGTCTCTCAGCAAAGCTGCAGCATTCAGTCTTCCTCCAGCTGCAAGCACCTGCTTTTCACAAAACCCCTTCAATTACAAATTTTTAGCATAAGGTTCTGACTCTCCTTAGTGTCCCCCAAATAACAGAGTTATGCAAGGTGAGCTCTTTTTATTCCTTGGGAGAAAATTTTGTCTGTATATGTATTTAAAAATCAACTAGAAATTGCCCCATGTGAAACAATTATTTTGCAGAATCTGCCCTTTAGCGTGCATCATCTCTGCTCTTTTTTTTTTTTTTTTTTGGCACATTGCGTTTTTGCCCATCACTTAAGTTACACTGAGATGTATCCCTTCATTTTCTGAAAGTATTGCTGCTGGGAGAAGGCACCACCAGAAGAAGATTAACCATGTCCAGAAGGCTTTGTGGGGTGGGGAACTTCCCTCAGACAGTGATCCTGACAGGAGAGTTGAAAGGAGAGCTGGTAAGTTGTGAGGATCTCTTTTGGTGACAGATCCTTCAGCCTGTGATTAGATCCTTATGAAGCTACCAGACACTTCCAAATGTCAGGGGAAAATCCAAGTTTCAGTAAAACAGAGGAAAAACAGAGCAGTTTGCAGCAGATCAGCTACATTCACAGAGCCAGGCACCGGTGCACAGAGCACATGAAGCCTCAGAAAGTTCACCATGAGAAGAGCTAAAGGTTGCCATGTGAGCATTTGCTAGGAAGGGGAGCAGGTTTCTTTGATGTTAGTGAAGTTGCACAGGTTGCAATGGTGAATGCATCCTAAGAGATCTCAGTGAGGACTTCTGAGTCCCTGTTCTTTCCCTGAGCATTGGATCTGTTATCCAGAGGTGCCTTCACACGTGGAGTGCCAGGGAGTTGCTCAATGTGAAGAAGCAGTCAAAGGCTGCCAGCTGCAATAGGAAGGAGTGTGGCTTTTTAAGAAATATGACAAACTTTCCTTCACTGCAGAATTAATGGAAGAATCTTTGTCTACAGGGAGATAACACCAAACCAGAGGGACTGCAGATATGTAAGGAAGAAAGAGCAGCACTAAGCCAGCCAACACGCTTTACTACTCCTGGCAGGATGGTCACCAGTCCCCAGGAGGCAGTGGGGTCAGAGGATGTGCTGAGAAGAACAGTGGTGGCCTCAGCATAGACTTTTTCTAAAAAATTTCTAATGCACATTTTTGTGATCCACAGCACAGCAAAGGTTTATGGATGTAAGTGTACTAAAAAGCACACTGAAATAGACACCTAATCTACACTTAAATTAAGACTTTTTTTTTTTCTAGAGGGCTTTTACAGAATATCAGTACTATGTGTGACACTTCATTTCTTCACAAATCGCCCACAGAGCAGAGAACCTCAAGGATGTTTTACTACACTGCTGCTGAGCAGTCATATTATGCAAAGAGATGTATCACCATAGTGCCTGGTGGTAAAGTCCATAGGATTTTTTCTTGTGTCCATTAATTTTGCATGCCATCAGGACTGCAATAGTTTATGGTCACTAGTCAATAGTTTACAAACAGTGTTATATTTCTTCAAGCCTCTCCCTGTTCCTAAGAAAAAAATACTAACAAACAAATGGGTGAGAACTCTGGGCAAGCAGTTAGTCAGGCCTTCACGGCAAACTGCTTTTGGCCACCCTACACCTTGGGAAGCAGACTGGGCCAGTTGTTCCATCAGGATGAGGAGCCACAGCCGATCAGGGTAGGCAGAGCAGTGGCCCCTTCCCCCAGTGCCCAGTCCCAGCTGTCCCCATGCTGGCCTTCAGCCCCTGCTGCCAAACTGAGGGGCCTGGCAAGTGCAGTGGCCTGTGTATTGCTCCCCACTTATGAAGAACACTTGCTTGTAGCCTGAAGGTGACTATGCACACTGATTTTTGTGATGGTTTTAGGTGTGCTACAAACAGCTACTGCTGTTTGCTGCCCAACAGTAATGACAGGAAAAGCAAACAGCAGGTAGAATTTGCTCCAAATGCTCCAAATGACAGTGGGATCCACACCTAGCCACCAGAAAGCCATATAATATTAAACCAGATGCATGATTTCCCCTGAATCCTGCTGTTACACAACCTGTTAGAACCTCCATTAATTGTTTAGGGAATGAAAACTGAACCAAGCAGACCTGCCACCAATAGTGCATGAACTGGATGGGGAGGAAAGATGCATAAGGATGACAACGGTGGTCCCACCACAGCTTGGGAATCCCACACACTGAAATCCAGCTTCACTTTCAGACTCTGTCCTTCCTGTGGATAGACAGCACGGATAAGGCGTGCAGGGCTGGTGGGAGTGAGGACTCTCTGCAGAAGGACAGTGGAGCTCAAAGCGGGAACCAGGCACACCCTGTGCAGAGGCACTTGATTAGCAAAGACTCAGAGAATCCCTTGGAAAAGACCTTTAGATCACTGAGCCTGTTAACCCAGCAGTGCCAAGTTCACCACTGAACCGTGTTCCCAAGTGCCACATCTACACATCTTTTAATACCTCCAGGGATGGTGATTTCACCAGGGCAGCCTGTTCCAATGCTTGACCTCCTTACAGTGAAGAATTCTTTCCTAAAATCTAATCTAAACCTTCCCTGGCACTGTCCATACACTAAGTCTTATCTTTGGGGACTGCTGTTGCGTTCTCTTCTTCCTGGTGTTTATTAGTTCCTTTTAAAGAACAGAAGACACGGATCCAAGCAGCTTCGGAAGAGCGAGGCCAGCGTCCCCTCCTTGCCGAGGGAGGGACAGCGAATGCCACATCTCACACTGCCGAGAGGCAGCCGTCCCTCCCCAGGGACACACCAACGAGGAGTGGTGCTAAAATTAACGCTTTATTAACACCTGGCACTTCCTGCTTTTAACAAAAGCTTTAGAAATCGGCAGCTTGGTTTGTTTTCCGCTCCAACGAGCAGCAAGCGCCGGCCCAGCCCGAGGCGGGGAGCCGGCAGCAGCAGCTCCCCGCCCCGGGCCCCCATCCCCGCCGCGGGGCCGTTGCCAGGGGCCGCCCCCCGCTCCAGCGGCGCCGCCCTCCCTCCGTTCCTCCCTCCGTGCCGCCGCTGCCCGGACCCGTGACGGCCCCGTCCCGCCCCGGCCGGCGGGAGCGCGGGCAGCGCTCGGTGCCGCGGGCGCGGAGCAGCCATGGGCTCGGCGGCGCGGCTCCCGCCGCCAGCGCCGCCCGGGGACTGCGAGCGGGAAGCGGGCGCGGCGGCCGCCCGGCACCGGCGGCGCCCGGAGGAGCAGGTGGGTGCCCGCCCGGCAGGGGTCTGGGAGGGCGGGCCGCGGCGACAGCAGAAGAGCGGAGACGCTTTTGGTGCTCTGCCGTGGCATTCCCGGTGCAGCCCACCCGTGCAAGCCGCTCCCGGTAACGCTCCATTGCGGCGGGGCTTATGCAACCTGCGTGGGGCTGCCCACGCGTGGTGCTGGAGTATCCCGCCAGTGGGCCCGCCTGAGCCGCGTTCTTCCCTCCGGGACGCTTAGTCCGCCTGGGCGAAAATGGGAGCAGATGTACAAGGGTAGTCCCGGCATGGCATCCACATGGGTATCTCGCTGGAAATAGCCGGGGTGTTCTTGCCATCCCCGGAATTCCCCCCAGTAGTTCAGCTCTTGCGTTCGTTCACTTGAGTATTTTAAGCTTTTAGTCTCTGTATTACTTAGGAAACGTAATGTACTGTAATTGGAGGAAAACACCAACTCTTTTTTTTTTGTCTGCTTCAGTATTTATATTTTTATGGCATGGAAGTGGGCTTTTTGCTTAGGAGCCGTTTCCCTATTGTTAGCTGTAAACTGCCTTTCCAGGCACTCTTTTGTTTTGCAGACAGCATCATCCCGCTGTTTAGACAAAGGCAGTGCTCTTAATGCACCTTTATTGATGTTTCATTTACAGGAAAAAAGAACACAACCTTTTTCGTACACAATAGTAGAATGCAGTGATCAGCTCTGAAATGTACTAGGCACTCATGATTGCACAGGGGCAAACGGAGCTGCCGGGAGCGCATCCCTATGTAATTTCTTAATAGTTTTGATTGTATCAATAATTTTGGTTGAAAATTCTTTTTAAGATGCTCTGCACTTAACCATAAATGAGCCATGTTACAGCTGAAATAGTTTAATATTGGAAAGTGTCTGGTAGTACTTGCCTGACATGACATCTAGAAGCGGGCCACTCTGAAAGATTCTGGTACTTGAGAGCCCACTTAGCCACATTTACGGCACATTTACGTAAGTCAGTGCATCTCCTTTCCCCTTTCTCTAGAAAAATGGGGCAGAGCAGAGCACATGCCCGAATGTAGGGTAAGGACAGGACAGATGCACCAAGGGGTGCTCAGAGTTCTCTGTGTCCATAAGCCCTCCTGCAGGATGTCACAGGAGGCAAGTAAGGAATACTTGCTGATTCTGGTTACTGTCCTCCATGGAAGGAGAGGTTAAAAAGTTGCATCAGATCATCTCATGCATTACTGTGCTCAAACTAGTAATTCCTCGCCAAGGTGCTTTTCCCTGCAGTTTACAGCTGCTTCTTAGCGACGGGTGTGTTGTGGTTTCAGGGGATGGTGCAGGCTGAAGAGCTGCCTTCCAGTGGTGCCTGAACACATTCTCAAATGAAACTGATAAAGGTACTGCTTGGGTGGCCACAGCCACACTTGGCTGACAAATTCTCTTTCCTCTTTCTCAAGCACAGGTAGTGATCCTGGCCCTTTCTGACAGTTGGGATGTAGCAATAGGATAGCAGAGATTTTAAATATGCCACAAGGAAGAAGGAGAAAATCCTTCCTGTTTATTGGATGTTTCGGTGTCATAGCATAGAGTAGTTTTTCTGCATACAGAGGTGCAGTTAGCTGGGAAAATAATATAATAATTGGATAAATAAGCAGTATTATTTTATTTTTATGTGTAGGGAAGACATAAGGACACGAGAGTTGGTGGTACCTGCACTTGCTGCAAACTTTGACAGAAAGTCACACATTATCTTGTTCAAGAGAAGAACAAACTTGTATCTTGATTTGGAGGGGCTCCTGTGTCACCAAACCTTGTCACACTCTGTACCTTTTTTGCTTTCTTGAGTGTGTTCAGTTTTCTCTCAAAATAATCAGTTTTCCCTGCCCTTTTTTGCTCTCACGGAAGAATTGTTGCTGACTTCTGCCTTTCCAGCAGGCAGGGATCCTGTTTCCAGGCCGGGTCCTTATTGGAGTCTCTGGTGGAGGCCCGGCACCGTGGCTGTGTTTGCTGAGGGTATTTGCTCTGCCAGCACAGACTCTGGTCCTCAGCCTGTGTTCTCCTGTTTGTTCCGTGTTCTCTCCTGAGCTATGAACGTGTGCGCCGCTTTAGTCATATGCGCCATGCAAAAGAAAGGGGGCAAAATCTGCTTTGCTGTTGGTATAAATTCTTATTGCTCTCATCTGGTGTGAAGTAAAGCCTGCATGAGAGAAAATCCTTTGGCCTTTTTTGAGAGGGACTTTTAGGACTCCGAGGCTTCAAACCTGGGTATGATTTGGTTTTTCCCATTTCCTGAAAAATAAACACACTTTGTGTAAGATCATACCTTGTAACAGAAAACAGAAAGAGTACCTTCTTGACAAGCAGAACCTAAGTAATAATGAGTACACCCTCTTTTTTTTTTCTTTTCTTTTTTTTTTTTTTTTTTTTTTTTAAAGAAAGAGTATTCTGTGGGAAATAAATCTATCTAATACCATACCCTCTGGCTTTAATTTTTTATTGTGTCAGCACAGGCATGTTTAATGAAATTACTGACAGGTACATTTTTGAAAGAATGGAAGGATATGTATGTTATACATTGTCTTTGAAATTTGTTATTGCAATCAGCTGTAGAATTACCTACTTCTGTCATTAGATTTGCAAACTGAATTGGATGATAATTTGATTTGTATCCTTTGTAGGTTTCATGCAAAGGTAATTACACCTATTTTAGTCTTCAAAGCACTGCAGGACCTGGGTAGTTTCATCCACCTCTCCTGTATTGCAGTGCTGGGGTTCAGAAGTAGTAAGTGAAAGCACCCAAAGATTCATCTGCTCCTGAAGCCATGGGAGGAGGAGGTTGTTGCTTTGCCCCTCAAGATGACATTTTTTTCCTAACTGTTGATAGTTATTAATCAGACACATAAATTGTCCTGTATTTTCAATATCACTAGAGATAAGGACCTCAGACCTCCTTCTCTAACCCACTTCCTAAAATAGGTTAGCCTCTGTCACATTACTGCATTCTAATCTCATCAACACCTATAAATTAAACTATTAAATAAGAATAGAAAAGCATGAGTGTGTATTAATAAAAGGTGATACAGAAGTCCTGCATTTGCATCGCCTGCATCCTGCACGTGCCCTAAAGCAGGACATGAGGTGGTATTTGCAGGATGTGTAGCCCCTGTGTGTCTTGAGGGACTTTGAAGCCATGCTGTGTGTCACACTGGAGCTCCTGACAGCTGTGGCACTGTGGTTGCCTTCCATACTGAGAGCTGTGGGCAGTTCCCTGTCTGGGCAAGAATGGGGTTTAGTTCCTTGTAATCAAACTTGAAGGCAATAATAAAATTCCCAGTTGCCTCAGTGAGGCCAGGATCTCCACGCTGGTTTGGGATATACAGAATCCACAATGCTGTTAAAGTGTAAAACCAAGGCTTCTAGAAAATGTTTAAGTGTAGAGTTAATACGTGATATGTGTATTTGCAAGTAGATTTATTAGCATAAACTATCACCTTTTCATTAACCTAAGTCTGTAAGCCTTTGGCGTGTTGTATTATTATTTTGAACAGTGCTTTATGGCTGTAAGTGGAGTATTTTATTTTCTAATAGATGACATCAGATTTAGAGGTGCTCTTACAAAAGGGCTTTGAGAATTGATGATTTTGTTGAGGAGGTATGGGTGTCTTAACTAACTTCAAGCCCTGAACTTTTTGAATAACTTTACAGTATCACTAGTATTTCTTTAGAAATGGGGAGGATGAGTAGAAACAGAACTAGAGAATATCAACAGACCTGTGCTATGCCTTGTGTAAAATCTTCATTAGACTGTTGGATGGTTGTATGCTGTGTTGCTGAGAATGGTATAATTTCAGTAATAAGTCAGTAATGACGAAAAATGTTTCAAAGTACACTTGTATATGTGGAACTTGCAATGCCTAAGGCTGGAAACCTATTTCTAATTTATTCCACACTGAGATAATCTGAAAATTGTAGGTTTCTCCTGCTCACAATTGTTGGGATTTGCTTCCGAAAGTAGTCGTACTTGACAAGGAGGACTTAATCCCAAATTTGTTCTATAGATAAATTCATTTTGTTGCAGAGGTTCATAACTATAAAATAATAGATGATAATAACTTTCTTAAAAGCATTATCAAGTTTTCTGGGGATTAACAGAATTTGCAGGGAAAAAACCCAACCTTTCAAATATTCGTGTAGCACCTACAATAGGTAGGATAATATGCTCTGTTTGAATGATGGAAAGATCCCATTTTCTTAAAGAAAAAAGTATTCTGGAGATAGAAGCAAATAGAAATATCCTCTCTTTAAAAGGCAGAAATTAACAGCTGTTGTTTTTCAGCAAGCCAGTGCATTTGATACCATGCTGAATGTACGGGGATTACCAACCTTTTTTCTGAGTCAAGCTGATCAGTTTTAGTAGGGGGCCCTGATAAATTAAATCCAATGGAAATTAAATATTGCAGGTGTAATGAAAAGGTGGATTAAAGACTGCATTTGATTTAGTCTCTATGTAAAATTGCAGTACAGATGGGATCAAGTTACAGGGACAGCAAGAGCATAAGAGGGAGTGTAAACAGCATCCTAAAATGAGAGAGAGAGGCCGTAGATCTTGACATGGGGCAGGCAGGTTTTCTCTCCCATGGACCCTCCTGTGCCAGGTTCCTGTCTTTCACACTTTCTCATCTGGTGCTGTATTAGTGGGGAATTTACTTGTGAAATTATGGGACATTTCTTGTATTTATCAAGGGAAGCTTCTGTTCTTTTTGAAGCTATCTCTGTTCCATCCATAACAAGCTAAAGTGTCTGGAAAAGCCTTTTCATCTCTTTAACACAAAACTTCTCCTGGTATTTCAGAGTTTGTTCCAGCAACTGTTGATTTTAAACTTGAGTTGCTGTAAAAGCTGACTGAAGGGAATCTGGCGCTGTTGCTTTTCTTATGTTGTTGCTTGTTTCTATAGAAACGTCTTGTCTCAATTTTATAAATGATTTCTAGATTCTTGCTGTAAAATAAATGTTAACCCAATCTTTGTTTTGCAATCTTCTGTTTAAACTTCCTCTAAATATGTCACTTTCATTGGTAGCTGCTATGAAGTACTTTTGATAATACGGATTTTTCTAGTTTTCTTGCATTTACTTCTTTTTCCCAGAGGAAGAAGTTAAACTTAGTTTTTTATGTCATGTTTTTCATCTGGAATTGAGGTATTTTTTTTTCATTTCCAAATCTATTGATCTTTTCATAGTTAAATATCAGATTAAAATTAACCTAGAGAAATGAACGTGGTTGGTTGTTGTTTTTTTCCCTCTCCAGACAGTTGAAATTAATTTTGTTATCTTTATAGTCTGTTGGCTCAATATCAAGATCTTTTTTCTGCTTGCATTTACAAGGTTAAATACTGATTGTTCGTTTTATGTAGCAAAATATGAAAAGGGGGACCTGTCTCTTCCTGTAGTAAAGAGGAAGAAAATAAGAAGCATTGCCAAAAATTCGTTTGCCCTTGGCAAATTTCACTTTCTTTTAATTAAGTGTAAGATATGTTTTAAGTACAAGAAAGCAGGGTGAGATCCTGATCAGGTGCCAGGTGTTACTAGTAATGAAACTGTTGTGCACATGTGGAGGAGTAGGAGGCAGAAAGGCAGTGCCCACCTGGCCAGAGCATCAGCAGGGCTTGTGCTGGTGCCCTGCAATGGGCTGAGGCTGTGCTTTGCACTGAGAGGAGGCACCAGCTGGGAACTGCTGTTGGCTGCAAACCTCCAGAGGCTGTCCATGGCAATACACTGGGTTCCATGTATGGATGAGTGCCGGCGAGATTGGATCATTCCTTCCCTCAGGACTTCTATGGCTGGCTACCCAATTATTAAATATTTGTCGCTGTGTGTTGGCTGGTGTGTCCCTGTCTGCACCCAGATAAGTTGGTCTCTTACTCTAGAGGGGAGGGAACTTGTGGTTTCTTCCATCGTTGTCTCTGTCATCTGCTCACTTTCTTCTCTTTTTCCTTATGAGTGGTCCTGAAGTAGTTTCAGTTTGCATCTTCTAAAAAAGATTATTCTGAGGCACTCTCTTCTGAACATTAACATTCCCAAGTTACTGAAAAATAGTCCTATGTTTTTGAGAGTAAGCTTGTTCTTAAAGTCATACCTCACTGCCTTTTTTGACATTTAGGTGTCTGTGGGCTTCAGATAGCAGACACACCACCTGTTACCAGGAGTAAAAATAACCATGACTGGAGTAAAATAGGTAGTGAGCAGTTAAATACTGCGGGGAAAACTTCTTACTTGGAAAAAAAAGAAATGTTCAGATGGGTGTGTAAACGTGCTATCCCTGCATTTCTTTATTAGAGGGTTGGGGTTTTTTTAATGCCTCATTCAGAAGTCATCCCTGCATTCTTTATTCCAGGGGTTTTCTGATGTCTCATTTAGATGTCATTAAACACATACTTGCTATGGAACTCAAAAGTGATTTCTTTTATATATAATGCAGAAATAATTCAATTAAATATGCCATTCTTTTTCTTTCTTTTATAACTGTACATATGATGAATTGTGATCTGGGGCATGTCAAACAATTTGGAGACACTGATATTCTGTGATGGAGGTGAACATTGTGTTTACCTTTTGTGTCCTCTCTCATTGCCTTCTTTGCCCAGCAGCACATTTTTGGCTGTAAAATAATAAGCTTTTAAATGGAGCGTAGTTATTTTCCCAATTCATTGGCCTTTTTTCCCATTGTTGGAGTTCAGTGTTTGTTTAATGTCCTTTCAGGCAGTAGATGCAAGAAAAGAGGCAGTTATAGACTTGTTCTCAGTCTGGTGCTGTTGTTAAGTCTGTGGTGGGAATTTTTTTAATTGAGCAAGAAAAGACTGTTGAGGTTTCTTCTGTTCATTAGTCACATTAGTCATGACCAAACAGAATGCTACTTGGTTTGCTTTAATGGGTCTTGCACCTTCAGAGTGGTTCAAGGGATTTTTTTTTTTTTTAACATCCTGAATCTTCATGAAGAGCAGGTTCCTTGTGTTCATCTATTCTCTCCTCCGACAAAACAAAGGCTCTTGAACTTTATCCAATTATTTCACTCAAGTCAGTTACTTGGGGTTTTTTTTCCACACACACTCAAAAATCCCAAACTAAACACGCAATCTCAAGATTCTTAGGCTAAGTGTGGAAAACTGTGGCTCAGGCTGCTGCTTCAGCAGATGTAATGCCTGGAAAACCTTAACTATACCTGTTCTCCACACAGCCACATGAGGAGTGAGGTTACAGAACTGAAACTTGTGGTTACTTTAGAGCTGTTCATTCCTCCCAGCAGAAAAAATAAACCTGTGCTCCAATGCTCTTTTTGATTACACACATGAAAATAACTTCCCAAGTGTGTAGGGTAGTTTTGTGTCCCTCTTGGATCCATTTGTGTTCTGCATTCTCCAAGGGCTTGGTAGACTTTCTTGGTGTGATCTGCAAGTGGTCAGGAGCAGGAGCGGTGTGCTCTCAGCAATTTGAGGGGAAAAGACCATAAACTGGCTATATTACACATAGGAGACACAGACAGGGATCAGTCTTGGGCCATTGAGAAAAGTTCAGTGCTAAGTTTATCCTTTTCTCCCAGGGAATAGCATGTGACTCACTGCAAAGATGGCTTCTTTCCGGAAGGATGTTCTGGTGGGATCTCATGTTTCACTGCCTGGTCAAAGCACCCTTTGATAGGAAAGGAGTAAGCAAGAAAAAGGTTGTCCTGTCAGGCTGGCGTGGAGCAGCCTGTACTCATGACATACCATGTGTTTTCCTGAGTTTCAGTGAATGTATGGAAGTTTGACATAAGCAGGGGTAGTTAGTGGTTGGAGCACAGGGAATTTTGTGTGTTGTGTTGATGACAAACACAACTGGAAAAGCCACAATCACACGTTAGTTGGGTTCAGTAGGATGAGTAGGACTTTACCTTCTTTGTTGTTTTAAAGCTAGTCAAGGAAAAGATTTGGTTACATGTAGGATTTTCTTCCAGAAGCACTTCAGGGATGTAGGAGCATCAGCTGTTCTGGAAGCAGACAGAACTTGGCACTTAGTAGCTCCTCTGTGACCTCTTCGTAGGGTTTCATTCTGAAAAAAGGTGATTTTATGGCATCCTGCATCACATCTGTGAGAGCCTGTCATGGTTCTCCTTGAAACATCAAAGCCCCTAAGCTATTTGACCTTAACAGAGGGGAAAATTTAGTTCCAGGTTTCAGTATAAAAGGTTTTCAGAGTTTGGATCTTCAAGTTCTGACTTTCTGCCAGTAAACAGTGGGAGACAGCAGTCCGTGGCTTTGCTGATGAAAATCTGCCATTTTAAATAGGGAGGGAAAATTTAAAATATCAAATATCTGAAAAGACCAGAGGAAATGGAGTGGTTGGTGGGAACCTGCAGATACCAATGGGTTTGTGAAGGGCATTGTTTGTGCATGCTGAGCAGTGGAGCGGATCAGGTGCTTCCCTTTCTGTTCTGTATGATAAGTCTGTTTTTCGCTTTAAATAATTTAAAATAAAAAATTAGAAACCAAATACAAAATTGAGTATAGAGTGCTGCAAGCACTGGAGCTCCCAGCACAGGAAGGACATGGACCTGCTGGAATGGGTCCAGTAGAGGGCCATGAAGGTGCTCAGACATGCATGATGAGGCACCTCTCCTGTTAATACAGGCTGAGAGAGCTGGGGCTGTTCAGCCTGGAGAAGAGAAGGCTCCAGGGAGCCATTATAGCACCTTGCAGTGCCTGAAAGGAGAGAATAGGAGAGGGACTATTTACAGGGGCATGTGGGGATAGGACAAGGGGCAATAGTTTCAAGCTGACAGAGGATAGATTCAGAATTCAGACTAAGTCATCGCAGTAAGTCTAAAATAAAATTATATTGATGTAAAATTAATTTAAATTACAATAAGAAGTAATTCATTACAGTAATTTGATAAGAAACATTAGGTTAGGAAACAAATGCAATCAGCATTTCTAATAAATTCTGGTTTAGACTTCACTTAGGAAAGCCTTGTTCTCCTTCAGGAATAATACCATATGTGTATATTTGGTGAGTGCCTTTCAGCCAGTTGGAGGAAGGGGGGAAGAGAATTCTTGTCTGGGAGGCGATGCTGCTGTTCTTTTCAGGTTATTTTGGGCATATATTAATCTATATCCATCTAGATCTCTGGCTGCACTGCTGTTCCCCAGTCTCTCTGAATTTCTTCATAAATCCTGTGTTTTAAAGAGTGAGGAAAGGCAAACAAATGAGTGAAGATGAAGTGGCCCTCACTTACATTCCCTCCTGAGCTGTAGCAGATGAAGTCTGGGAGTGCCCCCTGCATGGCACCTGTTAATTATGAGAAGAGCAGCTGGGAAAAAGCCTGGAAAGCATGTTTTCTCTGGGGCTAGTGCAGATCAAGAAATTCCCTCTGCTCCCTCCTGATACACAGTCGATTCTTAAAAGTCATGAAGCCTAGGCTGGGCTGTTGAATTTTAAAATAGCAACTTTGAAACAGAAACTTCTGCTTTTACATGAGGAAGCTCTGGTTTTGCAGAGGCAAGGGGGTGCAGCTGATCAGAATGGGTGCATTTCTCTCTCCATATTTTGTCTGTTACGGTAGTGTCCGTCTAGCTTCAGGCTGATTCAGCAAGATTAGTATGAAAATAGCCCTGTGAAAATAGTTCAGTAAAAATTAAAGAGTCAGCTGGGAACTGTGTGTTCGCGAAGATGGCCAATTTCTAAAATTGTTTAGGAAAGTATTTTTTTAGCCAAAAGAAAAAAAAAATTGGTTCTTAGGTTATGGTTTCAGAACTATGGCACATATAGCCATAGCTGCATGCCATTTTACTGTTGCCCTGAAGGTTAGTGAGGGAAATGAGAAATTCTAGCTGCCGTGTTAAAGCTTATTTATTATTCCTTAGCAATTTGGAGTCTTGTAACTTTACTGGCATTTGCCCTAATTCTGTTTTAGCTACACCTCTGAAGAAATGCATTTGTCCAGCATCTGAAATATTATGCAATAGTAAACAAAAATATGCCATCAGCGTTTCATGACTGGTCATCTGTTCTCAGCTTCACTTGCTTATTGCTGAGTTGCCTGGAGCAAGGTATACTTAGCCTGAATTAACTGAAGCAGACTTTGAAGTATTGAGAATTTCCTTGATCATTTTGAATGGTTTTGTAAGCTATTGAAAAATATTTGGAAAAATAACTTGACACTTGTTTTATAGTTAAACATACACTTGTCAATCTCTATGCCTGGCAGCTCCCTGTGTGTAATTCCTTTAGAATTCATGAATCTATCCTTGTTTGAGAAGGTGAAGGAGGGGTGGTGAAAAAATAAAAAATACCTGGACAGCCTAAGTGAGGTGGAATTTACTATGTCAACTTTGCTTAAGAGAGGGTGTGCACCTTCTTGCTGTTAGCTTATCAAAGCAAGCAGGGCAGCCAGTGCAGTCCTACTGCCTCGTACCAGGAAAGGCATTGTTGGCATGAATGTGTGGTTAATCCTTCTTGGCCCAGTGGGAGCTGCAGAGGACCTGCAGACCTGTGCCTGCTGGCAGCCTCCTGGCAGCCTCACTTGCTCTGTGTGAAGGCTTCCAGGACCTTACTGAGTACCACTGACAAGCCAGGGGTAAAGAAGCTATGTGCATGTTTTTCCCCCTCCTCTTTGCCCTGGCTATGGCTAAAAAATTTAGCGATTTCTCAGCTGTTCTCTCAGAAGTGATCTCTGCACTGCTTGATGTGAGCTGTGCTCTGATCTTCTCCACTATCATCTGTCATGTGCTCCCTCTGATCTCTGCATGCAGGAAGCAAATAAATTTATTTTCCCTTCACTTTTCCCCTAGTTGTTGTGATCAGTATACCAGTTGTTGTGTGAGTATACTCTTAAGCTAAGAGTCTGTTTGTCTCCCTGTGCTCTTTGAGAGTGGAGGAATTAGAGTTCCATTGTGTTCCCAGCCCCACTGGGTTTACAGGGGCTCACAAGAGGCTCTGTTTTTCCAGAATAGACTGATCTTGAAACATTTGGATTATCAATGAGTAAATGTTTCTTTGAATTAAATTGAACAAAATAAAGCACAGTTAAAACCAATATGCTGAAGGGAATCCAGTAAGGGGGAGAAAACAACCTGGGCTTACGAAGTGGGCTGAAAAGAGGCAAGTGTCTGTACTGCAGTTCTCCCCACTCAGGATGTTCTGTAGAACCACAGAAAGAGTGAACAGAGTGTTAGTTATGAATTAGTTATGAACACATTACTATTTAGGCTTCCTGCACCTGTCCTTTTATGGGACTCAGTACTGAAGCTTAAACCAGGCTCTTAATGAGTAAGTAAATTTTAAAAAGAAAAAAAAGTCCTGGTACTTTCAGCTGAGGGACTGTTGGCATTTTCTTTCCAGCAGCAGCTGTAGGGCTTTACCCAGAGCATTCAGCCAGCAAGTTCTGCATGGTGGCCTAAAGTCTGACCTAGAAAAACAATATTGGCTTCCATTGGTGTTTGCTATATGTTTTTCTGTAAGAATGGTAATTCACTTTATTATTTGCTTTCTAATGGAGAGCCTGGTTCTGGTGTGAAAGGGAATTTCTGTTTCTCTACCAAGACCATGCCATGGAACAAGGGATGCAGAATAGCATTCATCCTGGAAGATGGAGCATGTTTGCTTTGAATCTGGGAGTAGACTAATTGCACACGGAGCTTGTGGGCAATTTGTACGACCTATTGATCAGTCAACTGAATTATTTATGAGTACCTGCTGTATGTGTTTTCACTGCTGCCTAATGGAAGCATTAGAAGACTCATGTTCATCATCTTGAAAGCATGTTTGCCCTGTCATACCCAAACACACGGCAATAAGGTTTTGTGCAAAGAATCTCTGGACACTGGGGAGAGAGATGGGATCTCAAGCTCTAATCTAGTTGCAGTTTACATGGTGATACATTCCTGTTTTCTGCAATGATATTTACCTGTGTCATCTTCATTTAAAGATGGATCTCTGCCTTCCTGTGCATTTGCTCTGCTATTTTTTATTTCACAAAAGGTCCAGAACTTGTTTCTCCTTCCCTTTGTTTTTTTATGCCACCACCTTGTGTCTGTGCAGCCCTTGGGTCTGTCTTCCTTTGCTGGACTTGCAAGGCTTCTTATACCAACATTGGGATAGATGTTTGTCACTTTACTAGTCAGATGCAGTGCCCTTCTTTCAGTAGTGATTAGCAGCCCTTCATTTACCTGGCCTTCAGTGCACAGTATTTCATAGTCCATCTTTAATAGTTTGATATCATTCTTGTAGTTCTGGAGATGTTCTGGAAATAGTTCAGCCAAATCTCCTCCCTGAAATGAGAAACATCTCATTCTGTGGTGGTTGCCCTGACAACCACAGGCACGTAGCACAGACAGGTAAGATGTAGGAGCTGCAGGAGAGCTTTACACCTCCTCTAGAGTGGCATCTGGAGGGGAGGGAGGCTGTCATGTATTTGTAGCACCACTTCAGATGTCCCAGGTTTGAACAAGTTACATCCGTAGCATTGTACCAAGGTCATAAGTTATGTAGCATTTTCAGTCTTTTGATTTAAGGAGTAGATTTATTGCATGTGTACCTTAGTTTTATGCATTCAGATAGAAACAGATGAGAGACTTGTTCAGAATCACAGTAATAAAATTGTACAACGTATTTCCTCTTTTTGTCTTCTGTCTGCAGGTCCACCAAGAGCAAAGGAACCACACCACGGAACCTGTGATAGATGACTATAAAAAGATGGGGACTCTGTTTGGAGAACTAAACAAAAGCCTTATCAGAATAGGCTTCACAAGGATGTACTTTGGAGAACGGATAGTAGAACCCGTGATAATTATATTCTTCTGGGTTATGCTCTGGTTTCTTGGCCTACAAGCTCTTGGACTGGTGGCTGTTCTGTGCCTTGTCATTATTTATGTACAACAGTAGAATTTTATAGATACTATTTGGATTATGTATTTCTACACTGTCTCTATGTCAGTGGATTTATGTGTTTAAGTAAATGGGTTGTATATCAAAAGCTGCAATGCTTCAAATTGGTGAACTTCTGATGAGGAGGGCTAAAATTACATTTTAAACCAAATCAGCGCTGCCCTGCTACATCTTTTGGGGAAAGAAAGGAGATGTTTGTAATATAATGGTGTGAAATGTACCGTTTTCCGCTCTTGGGGCCTTAGCCAAAGGACTGGCTTTTCATTTTCCCCTCCCCTCTCCCCATGTTCTTGCTTTGTACAGTGAAAATTTCATGTCTGGTTTTAAGAGGACATGTGGTGTGAGTGCTCTGTTTCACTGCTGGGAGGGCTCATGTGCTGTTTGTTCCCTGAATCTGCATAATTTGTTTTGTTTTGCTGCAAAGCTAAATCTGCATAAGGGAGGTTTGATAACAAACCTGTAAGATGAGTACAATTTCCAGACACAAAAGCAACTTGGGGTAGTGTAGTTTATAGTAAGCTCTCCCCCAGGAAACAAGCTGTACCAGCAAAATGTCCTTATACTAATGTTAGTGACATCACACAGGACTTCAGCTGTTGTTCAGGAGAAATTGCAGACTACATTGGCCAAGTGGTCTGGTGTAGCACTGCCTTGTTTTTTTTGAAATGTACTCAGCTCCTGCTGCTATTTTTCTTTCTTTATTTTTTGTACTTGCTCTTTCCCCCAGCCCTCCTTCTTAAGATAAATATTTGGATAATTCATGGAGTTTGTAGGTAGTTCCAGCTGCAGTGTTGGACACTTGCCATTCCAGACAGCGTGAATGTTGTCTGCTTCCTCTGGGTGGTGTGACAAGTGGCTGAACAAGCAGTTAGCAGACCAGATCTCTCAATGCTTCCCACATTTGCTGCAGTGTGGGCCCACACAAGCTAAAGCTTTGTGCACCTAAGCAAACTGGACCTGTTTCCTCATGCAAGGCAAGAATGGAGTTGAAACCCGGTGGTTATTTTATTTAGTGGTCTTAATTGGTTCCTTTCCATACAAGGCAGCAAAAATACCTACCTACAGGTATATGTAGTGGGCCACACAGCCTAGGGAATAGGTTATATTGATTCAGGATAAAATTCACTCAGCTCCCCGGTAACCACCTCAGGGTGTTCTGGGTATTTCCAAGTTCTCTTCTTCTCCTGAAAATAAACAGAAAAATGGGACAGAATCTTTACTACTTACACTTTACTACTACTGCTGAATGGGCTAGCAAATTAATATTTGTTGTACATTACTCTTAGCAAGAAACTTAATTGCAAAATTGATTTCATTTGTTGTAGAGGGAAATTACGTATTTGCTTAAAGAGATTTAATAGGACATGTGAAATTTACAGAAAATTACTTAACCTTTTGCAGTGACTTTTTTCCTAAATGTTTTTACAACAATAAATTAGTTGAAGATGCTGTCTTATTCAAAGACTTTTAAAGTTAAGGGAGGGTTCTCTATAGACCCATTCCTGCAGCTGGATTCTCAAGTCCAGCTTTTTGCATGGATCATTTTGTCTGTTAGGCTCTGTTTCCAGGACTGCTGGCCCCAGTTCTTACAGACTTTCCTTTTAGGGAAATAACTGTTATTTAGGGCAGTGAACATGAAAGCCCTGCTCCTCTAGATTCTTTTGTATTGAAATGCCATCTCTTGATGTGTCTCTGTGCTTTTCTAATGAGCAGGTAGTATCCTTCTGAGGAGGCAGGTCACCTCTCTGGATCTTCAGATGACCCTGCGTGTGGATTCAGGAGGCTCTGCTGGACCAGCAGGACTGCAGGGCACTGGGACTGAGACCCAGCTGTGTAGCTAGATGGCAGCCTGTGTTGATTGGCACTGGTTAAATAGTTCTGCTGGTGGCAAGGAAGCCTTGGACAGCAGGTACAGGCTGAGCTCAGAGCCAGGAGCTCTGTACTCAAAAGTGCCTAGGGGTAAGCTTTGGGTTTGTTTCAAGTCCCCTATAAGGAGAACATCTGTTTACATCTTTGCAGATTTGTATAAATAGAATGATGGGGTTATGTGTATTCTCCTCCTGTATAAGGGTTGTATTACAAAAGCATCCTGTTGTTAAAAGTTAAAAAAAAATCCTTTCTTACTTCCCACAATCCAGTTACTGTACAGAGGATCTCATTTAATTCCCTTCATCCCATAGGAAGAAGTGTTTCTGTGATACCCTTGTTGCAGTAGTTCTGTTGTGTAAAGGTGCTGTGCTGTGAGATAGCATGTGGTATTTCCTTGAAGTGGTGACTGTACTCTGTACATAAGGAAGGGGGAACAGTGAGCCACGGGTGTGACCAAGATCTTCAGTGAGGACCTCGTTTATATACATGTGACCTTTCATCATGAGCAGAACTGTGACTGTTGCACTTGTGAATTCAGTTCAGTTGTTTGTTCGATGTTCATGTCTGTACATGTACTCTGGGGAAAGGTAGGGTAGCTTTGGGGCTGATAGTGGGTTTAGTGAATGCCTTAGGTTGTTTCTCTTAAGGGTAACTAATTGTCCTTTTTAGAAGTTTCACAGTATTAACCTGAAAAAACAGTGCTAGTGGTGTAAGGTTGGATGAAAATGGAAAAAGAAGAATGCATTGCATGGTCAATTCTCCTTTCCTGTTTGGTTTCATACATTCCCTTGTATATAACAATTTGTACTGAAATGTCTGTCCTAGTTTTGTGCTATTGCTGTACTATCTCCTTCTCATTTGCAGGGAAGGCAGGAGGAGCTAAGGAAAAAGGGGAACTGGGATAGAATCAGACATAAAGAGTGGAAAGTGGAATGGGGTGAAATTATGCATATGTGTCCAAAGAAATTTGATCATAAATGTGTGCCAAAAGTGAGGGGGAAATAGGTGAACAGTCCTTGCTTGTATTTTTTATTCCATCCAGACATAGTAGGAAGGAAAAGGAAGCAACAAATGTTCAAAAGATGTCCCTAGCTAAAAAGGCAAGAGGTTAATTTTTAAAAAGAAAAAAAGGGCAATTTCACTGTTGTCTATATAGTAAAAATTGATAATGTTATTTATGCTGTTAATATTATTATTGATAGAGCTAAAAGCACCTTTATGCACCTGTGTGTAGGACTGTATGAAAGAATTATGTCCCTTAAATCTGTGTTTAACAACAACAAACAATATAATTCCTGTTGGTCAGTGTGACATTGCAAACACTTTACATAACCTCCATTTTTTAAGGGATGGACTCTTCAGTGCTGCTTCACGACTGCCAGATGCATAAATGGTTGCAATAGTGTGTGCAGAGGAGCTCTGCAGGAGAATCTTGGAGAACCCTGTTTGCGCTGAAACATCATCACATCAAAACTGTCCATATATAAAGGAAAAATCTCACTTCTTAAAAACTCTGTATTGAATGAATCCTATGGGAAGCACTTTGTTACTCTTTCTAATAAAAAGTATTTCCATCAGTGAGATCTGTGAATTCTTTGTGGTGCTTTGTTCAAAGTTACTTGGGTCCTTTCAAAATGTCATGGTAGGCCCATATAAAATAGGGCAGTGTTGTAGATATCCACTGAAATCAGTTAGCTCAGCTGATGGAGGAAAAACTGCAGTACGAGAGCTGAATAAACTGCATCAGGTCTCTATGGTTGTATGCATCAAGTTATGCTAAACTGAAAGAAAATAAATAGTAGATCTAGATGTCAACAAATAAGGGTAACGTTATGGTGTGAAGTAGCTTTTCTTTCACAGTGTATCTGTTTTGTATTCAGAGCAGCCTCTGCAGGGAACCAGACGTGGTCAGGAGTATGAAAAATCCTTTGAAGTGACAATTGCTGTGCCACAGAAAGGTTTGGGTGTTATCAGTTGGATTTTTTTTAGATACACATAGAACGTTATGTAGTTCAAAACAAATCTACTTCAAGCTGTTGTTTTGGTTTGCTTCTGCAGGTCAGAAAGGTGTTCATTCTGTCACATCCAGCAGACACTTCAGTGTATCTGTGTTGCTCAGGATGCCCAGTGATTTAAGGAGTTAAATGTTTTTTTAAAGTATCAAAGTTGAATTTTGGTCTTTTGAACTCTTATTGAATGGGCACAAAAGCAATAAGGTTCATTCCTGAATAAATTCAAGCCTTCAGATTTTTTTTCAGTTAAAGTCACTTTGTCAGGCCTTTTATAGAGTGCATGCAAATTCTGAACAACCTGGCTTTGACTCTGATTCTTTCCATCCTGGGCTTTGCTCTAGGGTTTAGGAACTTCTTAGCTTCTCCCCTCTGCCAGAACTGACAGCTTTATCTGCTTTGTCCATTCCTCCTTTAACTCTGGCATTTCCTTCTCTACGGGTGTTCACTTTGAACAGTCTTTCTCTGTGCCAAGAGTTCAGGCTTTTTCATCATTCAGTCTTACTTAAAGCCACCTAGACAGAAAATCTATTTTCAGATTGGTGTTTTGTTTGTTTTACTGTGTGCCTGCTTAGCACCAGAGGGGAAGAATAGAGGATTTTTTAAAAAAGATGTGTATGCTGGTCAGTCTCTTCCTTTTTACGGTGCTTATATGCTGGTTTAGAAGATGGTTACCAAACTGTGGTTTGCAATCACCAAAGAGAGCATTGCAAGTGTGGAGGGTAAGGAGCTGTTGGGAGGCTGGCACCGGGATTTTGAGAATAGACAGGTCAAGCAGCATGTGGCTTAGGGTTGTTTCAAGCTTAAACAGGCAGGTGGACCTAAGTAGCTTCCCTTAACTCCTTGGTTGCTTCCAGGAATCTCTCCGAATGCATATAAAATTATTAGTATTCCTTCTACTGAAGGAATCTCACTCTGAAGAATGAGCTTTCACCAGCTCTGTTTTTCACAGAGGAACCAAAGGGAATGGGAAAGGGGAATTGGACTAGTAATAGCAAGTTTTAACTTGCAGGCAAGCTTCTGGTCTTTTCAAATTCTGGTCTTGTCCTATCCAGATATTTCTGTCTTGTGTGCAGTTGTCACTAGTCTTTATCTCCCCCCACCCTCCAGCCTATATATGTATTTTCTAAGTAGTAGGAAAGTGAAGCTGCTGTGATAATACATGTTTTTCCCAATTTATTGAGAACTACACCCCCTCTTTTTCCCCTCAAGTGCCAGGAGGGACTGGGTTAAAGCCCTTCTGGTGACAGGAGCTGCTCTCTGCAGCCTCAGGCTTCCAGTACTGTTGAAATACCTGGAGTCCAAGTGGCATGGAAGGGCCTGTTATACCACAGTCCAAGGGATTCGATCAAGCAGTGTTTGAGACAGAGCTGTTACAGAGTGCTGTCAAGATTTTATGTTCTTTTAATGAAATTTAATTAAGCCCCATTCTTTCTTGGCTTGTCCTGGTACCATCACCTTGTGTTCTGAATGAATGTTGTTTGTGGCAAATGGTTCTGCTTCTGGAACCCATCAATATTTGTCTAGGCATCTTTCAGTTGTACCATTTACTCTTAATTGCATTTTAAAACATTACGAGGGGAAAGGGCTCATCTTCCAGTCCTCATTTGGATGAGGGTTTAATTAATATCTGTGAGAAGGGAGCCAAATTAGTCTCTGGCACACTGCTGAGGGCTTCCTTCCAGAGGAAAAAGATGCTAACTGATGTATGGGGGATGAATTTATGAGGTACATGGATTTGCATGTCAGCTAGAATGAGTGGTAGAAAGTGACCATTCTTCTGTCCTAGTTCACAAGTTAATTGTCTGGTTTTTATTGTAGCAATCTTCCTCAAGCTAGCTGGAGCATACTTCCTAGGTGCAAGAAGTCCATAGCAAGGAAGTGAATTATTAAGGAAAATTTTTGTCAGCCAGAATCCTGGTGTGTAACAGGAAGTCTCTTCTTGACTTGAATGAAATTTGAGTCAGTGCTTTGGCTTATTCAATCTTCATGTTGAATGTTTGCCTGTTTATTGTTTTAAACCATCTTTTCATTCATGTCCTTTCTAAAAGCTGGTAATACCAGTCCAAAATTCTTGAAGGCCACTCCTCTGTCAATAGCTGTGACTGGTGGGGCTGAAGGTAGCCTGTGAATATGGAATGACAGGTCACAGAGCCAGACTGATGTGTCTTTAATGCTACCTGGCTGGTGTTGCAAAGCCTTCAAGCCAGTTTTTGGCATTTCCTTTGCCGTCACTTTCTGTCTTTATGCATCATTAGGTGCTGCATGAGAGTTCACATTAGCCAAGTACCTGATTTCCTCAGGCGTTTCTCTGAGCTTGTTCTGTGCTGCTGAACAGACTCCACAGAGCTGGGCACCCTCATTACTGTCCTTTGCTTCCTGCTAAGAGTGGAAATACTGTCGGGCATCCCACACTCATGTCCTCATCCTAATAGGATTAAGAAAAGCATGATGATGCAGTTTTATTGAGGGAACAAACATTTCTGTGCCTCTCTCTTGATCTTCCTGTTGCAGAAAGGGGAAAATAATTAGCAAGTTTTAAGTCTACTTTTGATGCTTTGTAGATAAGAGAACTAAAGGCATGCAAGGTTTTGAGTAATTTTTTTTTTCATTTTGCTTCCTAGTTTTTTCATTCGGTTTCTGATTAGAGAGATAAGACAATATTTGGCTGAGCTCTATTAGCAATAGAGTTTAATTTGGCTCTTAGTTAACAGGGTATTCAACACCTACATACAAATTGCTGTAATTTTTAACCTTTCCTTCAGAATATCTATTTTTTATTGTTCTAATGAATTAGCTTACCTTTTTTCTTTTATTTTTTAAATTTTTTTTTTAAAGAAAGAAAACCAAACATGCTTTGAGGAGCCTCTGTTTCTTGCTTTGGATATACCTCGGTGGTGGTAGGACTGTTGGACAATTTAGTGTTTAGAGCCTCATTGTTAAGAGGTGCCTATCTTGTCAGCTGAGCTTTACCAGCTGCAGGAGAGTGGGGTTAAAGTACAGTTAAGACTTGAGATTAATCTAATTTGCTTGTGCACCAGTAGCTTTGCTCCAATTTCCCAGGAGACTAAGCCATGTGTTGTAATGACAATGTTTCCTAAAGAACTTTAGAAACTGAGCTAAAGATCCTATAAAATGGAATCGAGGTCTTCATGAGTAACTGTTCTGCCATTAATGCTCTATTCTTCCTTTGTTACTAAAAAAATAAATTCAGTGCATTTTAATGTCCTCCACTTAAGTTCTGAGACTGGTAGCACAGATCCTTTTTGATGTTACCCCTCTCCCACCTTTTCTGAAACTTCTTTCTTGATTGCCACCTTTCTTTTTTCCCCCCTCCAAATTCCTGTGTAATACAGATGCTAGAGGAGAAAGAAAAATAGAAAAATTTAGCAATTCCCACTTACCAGGCTCTTGCTTCCTGTTTAGAAGTAGTGCAGGCTGATTTTTCCTTCGTAAATGCTTCTGAGTTCTGGGAAAGCTCAGAATCTATTTAATTCAGAGTCATCTCTGCTCCTGTATCAAATGTAGTATTTCTTTTTACTTGTTTTGATGAGTAGCATTTAAAAGCAGGTTTGTGACTGAGCTTACTGGGGTCTGATGCTGAAAACTCCCTTTGAATCTTCACAGTGATTTTGCAGAGAGGCAGTTCTGGGTGAATTATTAAAGAAGACTAAGAGGACAAGAGCAGTTAGGGCAGGGCAAAGAATTGTGCTGGGGTGTGGGAGATGTGCCTTCTATTCCAACTTGAATTCAGCCCTGGGGACTTTTTCAGAAAGCTGAAAGCTGCAAAATCACTGTGAAGATTCAAAGGGAGTTTTCAACTTTCAGTAACCTTCCCTGTTACACGAAGTCATGAAGATGTGTGCCAGAAATAAGATGTTTAACTGTCATGGGATCTGATAAAATGCAAGGGGTTTTTTTGAGTTCCCCATAAAATAGTGGAAGTAGTTGAATCTTTTATTCCCTTAACTTTCAACACTGTTAATGATTTATTTCCTGCATTCCTGGTGTTTGGGTTTTTTCCATGTTTGTAGTCAATGAATATTAGAGTTAATTTTTATCTTCTGAGCTCTAACATTCTCCATCTTGACATTTTTGCACTATGCTTTTATTCAGACCATTGTCATTCATAATGAGCTGAAAGCTTGTTAGATACTGCTGTTGACAGGGGATTTCTAGCCCTGCCCAGAAAAATATCCTTGTGTTGCCCTGTGTCAGCCTGGGGCCCAAGGTGTTTCTAGCAAGGCTCATTCTGTGGCAGGTTTGAAGCAAACCCGCATCCTGGCTTTTTGGCACCCTAGGAAGAAATCCATCAGGGCTGTTTCATGGCAGCACTGGTCTGAGGGATAATGTAGTTTGTGACAGAAGTCACCTGCATCACCAGTGACCTTCAACAGGGCAGGCACGTGCTGCCCTGCCTTCCATGGGCAAGGATAATTCTGGCTCTTTCTGGGATTGTAAAGCATTTGCCTAGATTTCTGACTGATGGTTTAGGTGGAATCCTCTGCCAAGTGCATATTTGCATGGACTAAAATAGAACAGGCTCTGAGCTTTAAAAACAAACTGAGTGTAGGTTCTGATTTTCTCCTTTGGGGCTTTCTATAAGGAATACATAGAATACTTTATTTCTGAAATAAAGAAGTGCCATTTGAGCTATTCTTTTGTTAAATGAAAATACACGGCGTCTTTAAATATGAGTCTTCCCATTTCACCTCCCAGGGCATCCTGGAGCTTCCATATGTCCTTGCAGTTGCCTGAAGAGCCGTGCCACAGCCTGTTTCCTTGTGGTGGCTGTGTGTCAGCAGATACCATGCCAGCTGAATGTGTGTGGGTGTCCTCTGTGTGTTGCTGAATCAACGTTTTTTACTTGCTGAATTCAAAAGCACTTTATCGTGAAGAAAAGAAATAGATTTTACTGCATGAAAAATGTATACAGGTACAAGGGTCCATGCCATCATTACTGTAAAAAAGCACTGAGGCATTCCATGGAAAAATTTCACAGTTAATAGTGCCTTACATTGGGATGATGATCTTTGTTATCTCTTCTTACTTCAATGACTTTACAAACAGCAGAAATTTGTAAAACCATTCTAGCATTGCAGTTCACAGATGTGTAATATCTGTTACCTTCCTGGCTGGACAATGAGCTGTCACAGTAAAAAAAATTATTAAATGTTTGATTTGTTTCTTTCAGGACTGTCCTCTTCCTATTCTGCTACTAGTAATACATGCATAAATTAAACTACTGTGTTATTTAGAAGGTTGATGCTACAAAACCTGGTTTAAAACATCTTCACATACTGCACACAGTACCTTATTTTACATAGAATATCGTGTCTTGAAACGTAGGTCTTTCATCTTAAGCGTCTGTGCAGGGGCCTCCTTCCTTGAGCTGTGCCTGGCACTTCCCTGGCTCCCAGTCTGGTCCCCAGCCCCACAGTAAGTAGGGGGTTCTGCACTTTTCTCTTCATCAGCCACATAACATGCTTGTCTTGAAAAGTGTCTCTGAGACACAAAACTAAAGCTCACATGAAGATGGTAAGGAACTATCAAATTCCCTTGAGGGTCACACAGAGCGGTGTTCAGCACTCAAAGGCATCGACATCAGGAAGCCAGTAGGTGCTTAGGTGCCAGCTTGCAACAGAATCAGCTGTAGGCAACTGCCTAGGACTGGACTGACTCCTGAGTTTCAGACAGCTTGAAGAGCTGTTGGTTGTTTCATTAAATTGAGCTTTTATTTGGTTTGTGTTTGACCAAACACACTCTAGAGATCTCCAGCTCTTCCCAGCAATGTACAGCTTGGACATGTGTGAGCCAAGCTGCAAATATGTCCTGGGGCTGAGAAACTTTTGTAGCAGTCCTTTATAGTGCCCTCTCTGCATCATTTCAATCACTATTGTCTCCAAAAATTAACTACTGCGAAGGTTTTTTTGAATACTTTTGGACTCCTGACATGCTAGAGCATGTTTCTGCTTTAGCATGTTATTTCTGTTCTTGAGTGGGACTTCCTGCTTCTTTGTGGGTAAGGGCAAAGCAGGAACCAAGTTCTGCAGTAGCATTAACTTGTGCAGAGAGGGAAAAAAGAATTTAAATTATTTATCTGCCTCGTGGTTTACTTTTGAGCTTATCTTCAGCAAGCTCAGCTTTTCTTAAGCCTTTGATACTTTCATAGGTGAACCTTCTCCTTAAAAAAATTAAATAAAAATCGTTTTAAGCCTTTTCCTGTATTTGGCTTTTCCAGGAAGTTTAGCATATTTGTAGCTTTTGCTTGGGTTTCCTATTTTGCCTGTTGAAAGTGAAGTGGTTGAATGGAGCACCTGAAGCCCAGACTCCTTAGAGTTAGCAGGAAACTGCTGCACTTTTCTAAACTTACTTACTTGAGCTGCCTATTTCCATACCAGAAAATTTACCCCTCTGCACAAAACTTCAGAAAAAAGCCCAGTGAATTTATTTCTTAGAGCCATATACTTTTGCTAATTGATTTCAGAGCCAGAACTGATGCAGCAGAGGTAGCCAATCTCTAAATCAGTAAGGTATTTATACAATACAGGAAGAAAAGAGTAATCAAACTTCAACTGAGTTGAGGAAATTAAGAAAAGCTGTCAGATTGGAATAAGTTTTACAGGAGAACTCTTCACACTGCAGTCTTGTACACCTACCTTGTTCATATTTGCCATCATATACTGATGACAGCACAAGAATTAAGCATGTAAGAAACTTACAAAAGCAATAGGAAGGATTATGCAAAATGCCTCAACATTAAAGCCTGGAGTTATAAAAAAAGGGAGAAGTAAATTTACCATACTATGATGTGCAAGATGATATAGCTCTGAATTCATTCTTAGCACTCTAAGAGCTCATCTCTTGAAAGGGACAGAGGATAGCTGGAGCTTCAGTTGCACACTGGATGAACAGGAGCCAAGAATAAGATATGGCTGTCAGAAAAAAAAAATTCCAAAATATTTTGGACATATTTTTATTAGACACATAATGAGCCATAGCATTTCACTGATTTTTTTTTTTTAGTCTTTTTTTTTAATATAATGTGGCACAGAAATTTTCAATTATTTTCATGAAAATCTTAATGGAAGGTGGCTTGTTTGTAAATGTAAAATGAAAAGCATGGGGCAAAGCGTAAGTGAAAGGGTAATGCTGGCTGCAGGGTAGTTAGGTAAAAACTGTTAGTAACTTTAGTCCACATATTAGGCAAAACCCTCATTTGAGTAAGACTCTGAGTGACAACAAGAACTGGAAAGAACTTTTAGGATAAGGCTTGGTTGTTTCCAAAAGAGTTGCTATGGGATGGCTTTCTGCAAGAGCAGAAGACCAGACTCTGCCTCTGAAGCAAATTTCTTCCAGTTCTCTGGTACAGCTGCAAATAAAAGCTGAGCTATTTCACTCGCCCTCTTCCAGAAATATCAGTGCAAGGGACCCCTTTCAAGTTCTCTGCAGAGACTGCCTTTTTTGCTCATTTCCTGTTTTGATTGTGAGCATGTAGCAGTGTAGGAGTCACAGAGATGATCTAACCTTGTCTTTGATCTGACTGTGCCTGGTTTAACTGAAAGATTCATGTCTGAGATAACACAGATTATATTTGCTTCATACTGTTCTTTTTCCAAGTAGCTGATGTCTCCAGGTTGGAGGCAGAAGTGATATTATTTCCTACTGAACAACCCAGCTGATAATGGTTGGTGTCAGACCATTGCAGCAGAAGAAAGAAAGGAGCTACCTTAGGTTAGGTTCTTCTGTTATTGCCAAATTCTTCAGTTATTGCATTTGGTTTGCTCAATAAACCATACATTGTAGCAATATGCCCCCAGCAACCTGGGTTGGACTGGGTTTAATTACTTGTGACCACAAAAACTGATAATCTCGTGGCCAGTGGTGTGAGCAGCACTTCCCTTTCCAGCTGAACAGAAATTGCTCAACAGCTACAGCGCTTCCTGCCCTCCCGTGCAGCTCAGCAGCGCCAGGATGCCTGGGCAGGCACAGCCTCCCAAGGAGCCTGGCACAGGGGAGCATTTTCAGCTCTGGCTCCTGACTCTAGGCTAACAGGAAAGCCAGGAAAACCAGCAGGAAAACCACAACTGCCATCAGCTCCAGGATTGCTGCACCTGCTGCTGTTGGACAAAGTGACTCAAACGCAGCCGGTAAAGCGCTGATCCGCAGGCGGCATTGCTCCATGTACTTCTTCATCCAGTGAGCCAAAAAATACAGGCTTAGGGGAACATGGAGCTGAAATCAGCTTTAAAAAAGGCGTAGCCCAAAGATTACAACTCTGGTTAAATTTTTCATATAACTTGGATTAATTTCTCCTTTCCTCTGTTGAAGGTGACTATCTCCTGGTTTGTAAAGGTAAAAGGAAGAAGGGCATAAATAAAAGGGAACATCATTTAAGGAAACATCAAAGCTATTGTAATGTGGGATGACATTGCAAGACCAGCAAGCTTATGCTGCTTCAACCTGCATATGATAGTTTTCCATTACTACAGTATGCTCTTCAGAGTGCAAAGTTCCCTGGAAACATACCACAGTTGTGCAGACCTGAACTCCAAGCCTGTTGGTAGCTGTGGTTAAAACACATATGTTCTCTTTAAAAGCATGTACATGCCTTCTCTGTGCCTGAAGAAATCACAGTGAAAAAATGTAATTTAAGAAATTTACATCCCAGTAACTAATCTGATACATTATCAGATACCAACGTAGGATCAGGGATCTCCCATGGGACAGAGTTTACTACCACAAAGGCAGCATAGGATATTATTTGTTTTCCATTAGTACCTGCAAATTTCTATGCATCTGATGCTGCAAAATCCTGTTGTAAGAAATGAAAAAAGGATGAAAACAGTGATTTTCTTGGGGAGGTACGGACTGGTTGTAATTTGGGAGCTGAGATGAACAGAGCATGGCCCTGCAGAGGTCCAGTTTCACACTTCCTCATTTTGGTTTCCCATTCCCACTTTTGCTAGAGGCGCACACTTCAGACAGTCATTTCAGAATGTGGGAAAGCATCAGTGACTAGTCTGAACTCAGTTCAGTAACAAATTATTGGTCTCAGTTCACATATTTTTCAGCTGGTGTTTATTTTCCCCAACAATCCCACTAGAAAATTGCCACCCAGCTGCTGAACCTACTGGGCCTGCTTAGGCAGCTGCCAGCAGAATGCCAGGAGCTCTGCAGGAGAGTGCTCCCAAGCATCCAACAGCACTTGATCCCATGATCACAGAAAGAACTTCCCATGATGTTGGCAGTTTCAGGTAATCCAGTGGGAACACCTAGAAATTATATTTAAGTGTTTTAGCGCACTAATGGATAAGTCATTATCTTTTATATGGGAGCCTCATTGAAAGACACAGTTATTGCTCAAAAAAACAAGATTGAATTCCAAGATGCACTTAGTAGGTAGTTAGGTGAAGCTTAGAATGCTTAGGTAAAGCTACACACCCTCGAATATCAGCCTGAGGGATGTGACTGAGATAAATAAAGGAATGGTGCTGGCGGGTATGACATGAAGTAAAACAAAGTCTGCCACAACCGACTGAAGAAACAAGTGATGTTCACTACCTGTTGAAATACAGCAGGGGCTTGTCTGTCCCACCTGAGAGTGTTTTTAAAAATTCATCACTACTGTGGCTGCAGCACTGTGTGCTGAGCTGTGTTACCATCTCAGGAGAGTGCAGATGCTGCGATGGAAATAGCACAGAGCTTTCCAGGAGCTTGAGGGCTTAACCTAAGTGGATAAAGGTGAAACTAATTGACACCATCTTCGTTAATCACATCTGCCGTCACTGCTGCCCCCCAGCGAATGCTACAGAAGACAACTGAGTGTGGTTGGCAGGATTTCTTTTTGTCTTCAAAGTGAATCAGGCAGGACAAAAAAATCAAACACATCCTCAAATTTGCATTTCTATGGCTCTTTTGAAATGAGACGTGTTGCCAAGCCATTTCTAAGAGAATACTTATTTCTTAGTGTTTGCTATTTACTAACTGGAAAAGGTGTAAAGACAAGTAATTCCTGTTCCATTGAAAAATCTTTACCTCATTTAAAATTGTTCATAAAAGTCCCTAGGCATAAAGAACAAGATATTTGTCTCAGCCCAAATTCCATAAAGGCAGGGTTTTTTAATGAAATACACTTTCTGGCAGGGATCTGTTGCCCAGTGATCTGTCTGTGTGGTATCCAGGTGCCACAGGGAAGGATGACACACACAAGAATTCATCACTACCACCACCACTGCCTCATGAATGTCAGCGGGGAATCAGAGCAGTGTATGGGAGTCCCTGAAGCACCACATTCCAGGAAATTGTCCAGCTGACCTCCTCATCCAACTGTTCTTCTTGACAGTTTAATAACCTTCTGGGATATTTTGGGGCCATCAGGATATTTTTGGCCAGTTACCCCTCCTATCACCAGGTTCCCTCCTCCCACATGGTTTCTTCTCCCCAGTGCAGCACCACATGGTCCAGGATGGGATGATGATGATGACAAAAAACTTAGGGAAGGTGGCAGCTTCCAGGATTCAAATCTGCGTGCCCTGAGCCCCCCACTCCTCCAGCCATTGGAACAGCACTGGCACTGGGCTGTGTGGACACTTGGGAATTGCCTTTTGCCCCCAAACCTCCCCAGGATCAGCCAGGGAGCCTCAGGGCTGAGCCCAGAGACACAGGGTCAGGACTCTGCTGCCAGCCTGGAAACAGCAGCACCATCCTGGTCCCAAACCCCAAAGGAGAATCACAGAATATTCTGAGTTGGAAGGGATCTGAAAGGACCGTGGGGTCCAACTCTGAAGTGAGTGGCCCATAAAGGGATCAAACCCAAAAGCTTGGCATTACCAGCACCAGGCTCTCACCAGCTGTATCCCAGCACTGGGTTCCATCTATGTTTCTGAGAACAGCAGCACAGGACTTGGTCTCCTGTGTTACAAGCCCCAGATTTGACCAAATGAACCTCATTTCAGGCCCCAAAGCAGCTCCAGTTAATCCCCATTTCTCAAACCACAGGATTTAGCCTCAGTTTTTTGGCCTCCAAGTTGGCCAAATGAATCTAGTTCCAAGTCCCCAAACAACACATGACAGTGTCTGTTTCCAAGCTCAACAGTGCAAAACGGGTCTCCAATTTGGTAATTCTGAAACTACCCAAACGAGCCAATTTCCAAACCCCAACAATGCAGGGCTTCAGGACAATTTTTCAAGACGTAAAACACAGTACTTGATATCAGTTCTCAAAACCTTAAACAGCCCCAGATGAGTCTGGTTTCAAATTTGTGAAACCCAGGACTACTTTTGTTTATCAGGCCCCCTGAAAAAGCACAACTTACTGTTTCTAAGCCCTAAACCTAGCCAGTTTGGAAAAGCCTTACTAGTTGCCTGAGGGCGGATGAAAGGAAAAGGTAAATTCAATAAAAACTTCATCTAAACCAGCTTCATCACTTTTAAAGCAGCGAAGAGAGGCAGGTAGTGCCCATCCTGCTGCTGCTCTGCCACTGGGATTTCTGCTTCCATCACTGCCTTCAGCTTTGATGGCCCTTATTTGACACAACTGCATTAGCAGCAAACTCCAGCCCAACTAGCACAGCCTGGCTTTACCCTTTTCTATCCCTGACCCCAGTCTGACATTTCTGAGCCAAATTTACCTGCTCTGGTATGGCTGGAAGCAATGCAAGGGGGAGATGGAGGATCTCCTGGTGTCCCCATAGTTGTGTACAGGTTTCCACCAACCATGCATGTCCCAGTGACAGCTGCAGTTTCCCTTCTGGGTTGAATTGAGCTGCATTTAAATCAGTATCATCTGCAGGAACAGGTCCTGCTGCTCCTCAGAAGGCTCATTAGGGAGCTGCTTGGTTCTGTCAGGTGGGATACACACACCTCTCTCCACGGTAATGAGAGTCTTTAGCAGACTCTAAAGAGGCTAAACTTTTATATAAGCCTAAGAGCCTCAAAGCTTGCTGAATCCATAGACACCTGTCCCTGTAGCTAGAGCCCCAGTAAGCTCAGCCATAGAGCTCTTTACCACATAGTGTTATGGCAGCACATCAATAGCTGTGACTCGTTTTTGATGGATTAAAAAGGTGGCATTTTAGGGGACACTTGGTCTCCTCTATTTAATAGACTTGAACTGGAGGCTCAGTTCTTTGTCAAGTTCTTTCTTTCTGTACCACTGATGGCACACTTGCATTAGCACACCACAGGCTGAAGGCAGCACAAATCAACCAGCATATCCTGACTAAAGTTGTTCCACTTAGTTTCTTCTGCATTTTGAATATACCTGTTTAATTGATTAAAGCATCCAACACTGAAGTATTGAGTAAAATAAGCAGGGCATTAAAAATATACAAAATAAGCCCTGTATTTTGCAAATTTTATCACATATTTTACCTGCATAATTAGGGGGTTTTTTTTCAGTTAATTTGGTAAGAAACTTGCCATTGCCTTACCTAGACTCACTTCCCAAGGATGACAAATTTTCCTTGCCCTCTATTTTTCTCTATCAGAAGGTTTGTAGCAGATTTGTCAATCACATTTGTTACTAAACTGTACAAGGAAATTAATTTCTGTCATCCAAGTAATTAATTATGACCCAACTACATATCAAAGAAACAAACTCTAGTGGGTCATATAAGGATGCAAAGTGTTATCATAAAATATTTTGATTTGGGAGGGCCCTTAAAGGTCATCTAAGTTATCACATTTGCTAGGTACCACTGGAGGGTTATCAATACATCAGCATAAGCTGCAGATGGTTACAGACCACAGGCAGAACAACTTGCTGGTCTGATGGATTTTATGACTTTGTGAAAAATGTACTGTAATATTTATTAGCTCTTTATATGCAGAACCTTAGTGGAGGATGTAAACAAGCTGTATCTGAACTTCAACATCTCCGAGTGAGAGCCTCTCAAGTAAGTGTTGTGGGTAAGATGAGAGAGGTTTTGAAGCATTTCCTGTCCTGACTTCCTCCATTACCCACTGAATGGCATTGCCTGTGATTATTACAGCTTCAGGAAAAATAGCTGATAAACAATGATAGCAGAAAAGCCCTACAGCCATTTTCTCAATTAAATTAAGTGGAAATTTAGTCCTTGAGTACTGCTTCTGAAACTGGCTGAGCAGAGTAAGAGCAAGCACCCTGGTGGCTTGGAAGATAATGAGGGCAGGAGAAAGACTGCTCAGTTTGCTCTGTGACTATCTCTCTGTGCCCCCCATTTGAAAAGTCAGCAGCCACCTCTGCCCTAGAGCCAATATTGGCATGAGAATAAAACCAACAGATTACCAGTTGAATATACTCTAACAGAGGCCCCTTAAAGCTGGTGAATTTTGAGAAAGGCCATCAGCATCTCTGTACCAATATTCCTCTATCTGGTTTTCTATCTTGTGTTTCTGCCATTATTTGTCTGTCTCAGCCACAACCTCTTGATCTCTGAAGGCTATTTTGGTATTGTTAGTATGCCCTTCCCACCTCATTTATTTCTATCCTTTCTGTTTATCCTGGTACTTGTGCTTTTTATCAATACCATCTGCAAACTCCTCATATTTGTTACTGGTTCTTCCAAATTAGAAAATTTTGTCTCTGTACACTCCTTTGCAAAGGGTATCTGGAGTAATTTTCAGTAACAAAGGAAATATCTTTATTTGATATAAACTATCCAGAATGAAAGGCTGAAGCAAACAAGAAGGCTTTGTAGTAATACATCTGACAAATAATATGATTCCAGGAGATTTTCTTCTAAAGATATCTAAAAGCATTTACACCAGCTTTCATTAAAGGAAGGGAGCCTTAATGAACATTATTTATGATAGGACAGTGTTTTATGGAAGAGAAGAGAACAGCCTGCAAGTTGATAAAGCCTTTTAACCTCTTTCTGCAGTGCTTAGAAGCCTTAACCAAAATATATAAAAAGGTTCTTAGCTGACCTTTACATAATGACTGTTTCTTTGAACGAATCTTTGAACTGTTGTCTCAAAGATTCAGGCCACAGATTTCTGCATCCAAATTGTTCTACGTGCTTAGAAAAAAAAAAAAAAATCTAAAACTTTGGAAAGCAGCAAAAGCAGCACACAGCTATGACCCAAAAAATCCAGGTGCATTCATCTTTGTCTACCATCCAAAGCTTGTCCGTAGAACTGAATTTGTGACATTGTCCCCATAAAGTGACCAAGCTCTTCATGGTCCTTGGGTCTAGCCTCAAGTTCCCTTTCATAATTTCTTGTGCCAGGTCCACATTGGTTTGGGTGTATTTTGAGTAGCACTTGACCCCAGCACTGACAGGCACTTTATCAGTGCAACAAAGCATCTCTGTTCTCACAGGAAACAGAAGCAGTCAGCTGTCAGAAAGCAGCCAAGACTTCATGCAGTCAGAGACTGAGAAGAGAGGAATTGTCAGCTTTACCTTGATAAGCCCCATGAGTGTGAAAGACATGTCACATGCAATTTCCATTACAGAGATCATCAGGATTCCATGAGAAGCAAGAATGAGTGGAAAAATCAGGCATATAGAAAATTATTCAGACCAGAAACCTTCGACAGGTGTGCCCATTTTCCATAGGAATTAAGAGGATTCTCAACATTATCTTGCAAGATCAAGAGAAGAACATCTATTACAAAGTACATCAAGATAACAAGGTAACATTTTCAGAATAACCTTCCTATATTTTTTCCCCTCCAGCAAAAAAGATGAGAAATCCTCTTACAGTCAGACAGCAGTTTTAGTATCATCCAAAAATGCTTTAGTCCTTTTCCACTTAGAATCATCTTCCTATTTTACATAAGAGCAGTGTACTACACCCTCCTAGCCTTTCCCTGTCACTGGCAACTTGATCTGCAGGTACAAGCATCTCTTCCTTCCTGCCAGGGGAAGGATATGGACTGGTGGAGTATCCCTAGTTGGTGAGTGAAGTCAGCTTTCAGAGGCAGAGAACCCCAGCTGTCCTTACAGTGAGAGACCAGAAACAAGCTCTTCAGCAGCAATTTGAATTGTGAAAGCTGCATGAGCTGCTCACAGCAAAGGTGCTGGCATGCACTGTCCCATCATGTGGAAAGAGCCATCCAGGGGCTGACTGCAACAGGGCAATGAGGAGGAATGGCCATCAGCTGAACACCTGCCACTCCTTTTTCTCTTCCTGAAGCACAGCAATGAATAATAATCTACACTAAATATTTGCACTGCAGTAGCACATGTCACATCCTTGAATTTAGGATTTATCAGATAAGAAGTCATCTTTCTGAAGTTGGATGTTTAGTGTCAGCTGGGGCAGACACAAGGAGCCACGAAACCCAGACATTGTTTGTGCTTGGTTTCCAGGCTCTGACTTTGTTTTGAAGCTAGCTGCAGTTAAGGAAGGAAACAAGCTTTTGTTATTTGCATTCACCTTCTCACACAAAAAAACCTCTGCACCTGAAAGCTGGTAACAGCAGAGCATATTTGTACAAGTTAAAAATACTATTTCACTTTGGAAAAATAATACCCTCTTGAAAACTAAAATTAGTTGAATAAGTGGTGTAATCTACTTATAAAATCTTTCAGACCAGTGCTACCCCTGGACAAAGTGTTTACTCATCAATACAGTGCTAAAATAGCACCACTGCAGAAGGCCAGTGAATGCTTTAAAAAAAAAGCCTAGTTTTAAGAACTCAAGTGACATACTAGTTACTTTTGCAAGATAAGTAGAAGAAAATTCTTCTCGTATCAATCAGTATGAAAATGTAATTAAATTCAGTGCAACAGTAATACCTTTTTCTCCTAGAACCTAAGATATTGGAAATTAAACTGAGTGTGCAATATTTAGTTATTTGTAATAACTAAATTACAAATAACTAAGTATTTGGTATTTACAATTTTCACCTAGAAAGAGCACAGTCCACATTTTTGTTACATATAATCCATTTCTGTTCTGCTTTACTGCTTAGAAAAAGGAGGCTCACAAAACTTTACATTGGCAATAAAAATCTCACTCCAGTTCGGACTTCTTTGCAGTACCCAGCAGGTGGAGTCAATGCTCCATCAAACCAAACATCAGTGTCACTAAAGCAACCGCCACAAAAGGAGGAACACAAAACCAGGGGTCCTTAAACTGTAAAAAAAGAAACCCAAAACCAGAATAAACCACTTTCCCCATTATCTACCTTCTCTAGAGAAGCAAAAGCACGGCACACCAATTCAAACACTCTTCTGCCCTCCAGAATTGTGGATCTGTCCATCAGCATGACCTTGCAGTCCAGGAGCATCTAGGTCCCCAGGCCTGGGATGGGATATCTCACAAAGCAGCCCAGGTGTCTCTACCACAAACAAAAAGCCCCTTTGCTTTGTCCTGCCCCATGCACCTCCCCACTGCATTTCCCAGCCTCTCTCACCACACATGTGCCCACAAGGAGCACTCAGTAGCCAACTCCAGAACAA
Organism: Taeniopygia guttata; assembly: GCF_048771995.1. Taxonomy (NCBI): domain Eukaryota; kingdom Metazoa; phylum Chordata; class Aves; order Passeriformes; family Estrildidae; genus Taeniopygia; species Taeniopygia guttata. Next base: position 45,008,305 of record NC_133028.1, on the reverse strand, counting down.
ACCTCAGTGCCTGTGGCACGGGCAGAGCTCCTGCTCCAAGCGGTGCTCAGCCAGACAGAGCAGTCATGAGCACACAGGGCACTCACCTGGGAGGTGGGAGACCAGCAGCAGGGAGCTGGCAAAACAGGGCTGTTCTGCTGGGGAGGACAGACCAGGATGCACAGGTCACCATGCCGCAGCATCTTCACCACCACAAAGCACCCTGCCAAGCAGCACGAGCAGAGCTGGTGGCAATAACATGTCCCAGCATCAGCCCACTGACCATCAGACATGCAAAGGCAAAGCAGCTCCTAGGGCAAACCATGAAATCTGGTAGTGGGGTGAAAGCTGGAGGCAGGAGGAGAGGTTGATGAGGGTAATTAGTCTATTAGCACCTTCACTCTGCCAGCTGGCTCTCCTCGGGCTGCTTTGAGACAAAGGTTTACCACTGGTCTATGAGGGCCAATAGACACTTTGGTTTCTGAAATTCAGGTTGCATTTTGTCAGCTAAAAGAGTTTCTACTTGTAATAAATATTTCTATCAGCCTTCTGTCTCTCCTGACTCCTGATCTGTTTCTTGTGTTCACTTTTCCTGCAGCCCCAGCAGCCAGTGCACACTTCCCCCCAGCACACAGCAAGGTCTGCCTGATGACACCCATGCTGTCCTGTGTCCTGCCCCAAGATCCCATGTCTCTGTCAAGGTCTATCAGTATCTGCTTGTTAAATAGGCCTTGGCTAAACAAGCTCAAGTCTCCAGCCCCACCGAGCTCCGATGCTGCTGAAAAAATCCAAACCCCCCAACCCACCATCTCTTCAGCTGAAAATAGACCTATTTGGATTGCTGCCTGAGCAAATGGAGTTGTAACTGTGCCCATATTTGCACCATGTTTCACCAGTTGAACAGATTCTTCTTCTCTGGGGTGGCAAAGGACACCTCTGTAGTGTGAAGAAAGTCGCTTTGGATTTTCCATCTCCCTCCACATTGAAGGTTATTGTAGCTGGGGCAGGAATATTTTGGCGATGCTTCCTTGCCAGCCATTTCCCTCACAGCAGTTTTATTTATATAAGTGTGTGTTGACAGACACCCAGCTGTGTGTGCTGGGGGATTATCACATACCCCCAGAGCTGGCACAGCCCTCTGCATGCTGCCTGCGTCTGGCAGGGCTGCGTCTCTGCTGCTGGAGTGAGAGAACTCTGGTTTGTCTCTGTAGATAAAACAAGGTGGGAAGCTGCTGGGCCACTGGGCAGGCATTTATTTATGCAAGTGCTAAGATAAGGTGAGCTCTTCCACCCTTTTCCACAGGTCCCAAATTGTCTCTGTGCATTTACTGACTGCTCTGGTCATTCAGCTGCCGCCCACCAGTCCCACCCATTTGCCAGCACTATTTATACCACAGCTCTAGTGTTTCAGAGGGGTTGGAAACTGAGCACCACGGTGCCATGGTAATAGGGATGCTTCCAGAGCCCCAGAAAGAGAGCCAGAGTGAGGGAGGCAGTTGGAGGCAGCGAGTGCCCAGGGAATACGGCTGAAGCAGCCCACGAGCTCCCAAAGCTCGACGGAGAGACGCCTGTGAGCCAAGCCTGGGCAGAGTGAGGCTGGGCACTGGGGCTGCCAGGACAGCAGGAAGAAAAGGGAGGTTTTGTCAGCGCCAACAGAGCATGGTTTGATCCCACTGACCACAGCAGACAAAGGACAAAGGGCGGCAGATGCCAAGGAGTAGGCTTTAATTGCCTGGGGAGCCTTCCCGTTACAGCCGAGTAACACTCCAAAAACGCAAGAGGCAGTTATAGGGGCTGTTTATCTTTTTATTATAAATTTGGTATGAATGACCAATGGAAAAATCACAATGGAGTACCAAGAACATTTTATCAAAATTTTAGCAGCATTTAAACAGTAATAGATTCCCAACCTCCTCTGGGCACCCCTTGCCCTTTGCCTCCCACGCATAAATCAGTAACCTTCACTCAAATGTGCTTTCCAAAGGCATGCAGGGGATGTAGCTAGCCATTTTCCCCTGAGCTGCCATGAAAAAAATCTCATCCCAAATGATGATTATCATTCAACCTCCATCCACACAGGGCCAGGCTCCCCGTCCCCTCCCTGCTGTAGGCGGCACAGCAGGAGGCAGGCTGGCTGTGAGACTTGCCAGGGGGGAGGCAGCACCTGCTCACATCCTCCCCTGCATGGATCATACTCCTGTGGGCGCCCATTACCTCCAAGCACACAGCCAGGGCTGAGCCCTCTCCCGCCCGCTGCTGCCCTTCGCTTCCGTACGCGGGGGTGCCGTGCGCTCCACGGCCCCGCTCCTGTACCTGAGAGTGTGTGCTTGTGTCTGCATGGAGAGAAGGAGGGAGGCTGATGGTCTGTCCTCCCACAGGAATCCAGAGCAGGGCAACCAGGAGCTGAGACTTGAAGGGGAAAGGTAGAGGGTGAGCAGTGAGATACTCAAGTATCAACCCACAAAATGAAGTCAGTCTACTGTCAGCTAATGTGGAGAGCCATGGGCTGCCTACTAAGTACGAGAACTGATTTTTTGTGTGCGTTTTTTTTTTTTTTAAGTTACATTAAGACATGAACAGTACTATCCCAGCCTCACTGGCCGGAGCTTGGTGAAACGTTGAATCAGAGGTGGGGAAACACAACACACGTGGAGACAACATAGTAACGGCAAGCTATTCCCCTGCTTCTTTGGTACTTCCTAAACTTTCTTATCCAAAATATATAAGGGAAATGCACCATTTAAAAGTTACTGTTCATAAGTATTTACACAGCCATAACCATCACGCTATGATACACGAAAATCAATATGATATGAACAGAGTTATTTTATGAAAAGCACTTCTGCACATTTTATTTTGTTCCAGTATCTTAATAGCTTTAAAAAAGTCATGTATTACGCAGTCCTGTACCTCGCTTCTTCTTATATCAAATGGACAAGAAACATTTCCTAATCCATACTCTTCTTCAAAAGATTAAAAAATAGCCACCAAAATGATACACTATGTACAAATTTTACTAAATATTAAGTTCTAGGCAATTATTTTCACCCCACTGATGATATAACTTAGGTATTGTTACCTACTATATGCATATATATTTCTTTAATATATAAGAAATGGCACCACATCACCATGTCACCAATATGACACATTGTTATGTACAGTAGATAAGAAGTTAGGTATGGAAGATGGATCCTCTCCGACTGCTTCTTTCACGGGAACGCTTCTCCCATCGGTAGTAGCTCGGCCATTTCCCCTTTTCCCAGCAGAGGAAGCTCCTCAAATGTAAGGCAGGATCCCGTACATCAGCAGTGCCATCACGCCGGCGCTGAACAAGCCGGCCACCGGCACAGTCACAAACCAGGCCAGGAAGATGTTGCGGAAGAGGCGCCAGTCGACGGCTTTCTTGGAGCGGATCCAGCCGACGGCCACCACGGAGCCAACCTTGGGAACGTGGGGAAGAGAGAGGGAGACAAGGTGTGAGGGGTAGGTCTGAGCACCTGCAACATGCCCATGGCCACACCAATGCCAGTCAGCTGATACCAAGTGATGCTCTGAGATAAAGAAGCCCCTGAGGATGACAATGGCGCTGTTCTGGTGTGGAGGCAGGAAGGTGAAACTTTCAGGGTACTTAAACCTTTGTTTTTCAATGTTGTCCTATTTTTCGTGGGTCTTGGGGTCTGCCAAAGGCAATAAAATATGTTGGTGAAATTTTCTCTTCCCTGCTAACTCCTACATGAGCCTTCAGGGCAACTGAGGCAGCCCTCCGCCTGGCTCAGTCCACAGGGGAGAGAGCAAGTGTCCAATGGCTCCAGCCTGATTGCAGTTTAAATCAGGAAAACACCAGGAAAGCTGTTTTTAAGGTCCTGCACGAGAGCATCACATGGGGCAGGCCAGGACAGCTAGTTCCTGTCCCATCTGCCTGTCCTCTCGCTGGTTTGGGATGCCCTGCCTGTTCACCCAGCCCCTGCTGAGCCTCTCTGTGCAGCTCCCAGCCCAGCATACAGCACTGACTCTAAACCTCACATCCATATTCCAACACTGCAGGCTACAAACAGAATGGCAGTGGCAAGCTAAAAGCAGCTGAGCCCACTCTGTGGCAGTGATGTTGACTTGGCAGGGGGCAGAAAGGCAGTGCAGGCTTAGACCCAGTACATCAAACCCATCAATCTGAGCCCTGTGGGGGAAACAAATTCTTCTGGACCAGCTAGCCAGGCAAAGCATCCAGAACTAAAATCTTGTCCTGCAGACAAAGGCACCAGACTATATTATGGGGTACACTAACTGTTCACATACCAAGAGGATGGTGGGGAATGGATAAAACACCAAGATATCCTTCAAAGACACTACTACCAGGGCAGCTGGGTAGGTCAGTGGTTTTGTAGACAAAAACACACTGTGTTATGGCCAATGCTGCAACCTTTTCTTCCTTCAAAGGTATTTTCAGTTCATAAGCTCAGGAATAAACCCAGCATACCAGTTTTTAAGAACAGAAACTGGACTGAGAAAAACATTTTCAATGAAAAATGACACAAAAATATCAGAAAGACTACGTTTTCTTTCTGCCCTGGAAGTGCTTTCCATGCTGTTAGCAAAACAGTGTAAGTCTATTCAAAGTGCATGGTAAAGCAGCAAGAAATGTAGATGAAATATCCTGTTTTGAAGGTAAGGAAACTCCAAGACACAGCTGGGCAGGTGCTCCCTGAAGTGCCATCCCTGCCTCCCTGCTTATTTTCTTAATGGGAGTATCTGTCCCTGCCTATAGATCAAAAGATGGGCTGCTCCCCTTGCACAGAGCCAGGAAAATTATACATGCCAGGAATACAGGGAATCAGGGAAAGATAGCAAGGGGATATAAAATCTGCATGTTTTGCTAACACCTGTTTAGCTTCTAACTACTGCTTAACATTCATTTTTGGAGAAGAGTTACTTGTGGAAAACCCTGTAACAGAAGAAGGGCAAACTAAACTTGATATTCTATGACCAGTAAGTCCTCTGTTGAAAGTTTGACGCAGTAAGGAAATCTGCTTGATAATATTTCATCTGAATACTCCTAGAGTGAACAATATGCTGTTCTGCAATTAGGAGGCATAAGTATATTTAGGAGGGAGGTGAAGAGGGACCCAACACTTGTGACTACATCAAAGCATTAACCCGAGGAAACAGCATTTGGGTTTTCAGCAGCTCAGCTGTTAGGCACAGCTTTACATTTTTTGTGTCCTCAGCATCTGTCTGTCATGCTTGCAACAAGAAGGATTACTTATTGAGCAAGCCTGCAGTGTACGTACGCTAATCTGCGAGTCCTTCCTGAAATTTAAATGGTATCAGCAATGATGGCATTGGCAATCTGTTTTAAACATTAATATATTAAAGTTTAGTTTATTAATAGTGGTTTTTGATGGACTAGAGGTTAGGAGAGTAGCTAATCCTTGGGTGTAGGCACACTACACCTTCTGTAGAATTTCAGATGGTATCTACTTTGAGATTGGTTTGAAACCAGTGCAGTTTGCCTTCAGTATGCTCTGCTTAAAGCATTACAGAAATGCTTTTGGCTCTCTTGTTCCTGTGCAATGCTGTATAATAAGAACACAGAACATGATAATTCAATCACAGCAATGGAGAATATTTTTCAAAACCGCAAAATCATAATGGCAGAATGGAGCTGACAGAATGACCTCAGCAAAGTCACTTTTGCAGAGGAAAAGCATTTAACTGCTGCACTCTAAATTTATCTGTACATGAACACACTCTGTTACAGCTAAAAAATGCTTATTTCTAAATCTCCAGTCTGAGAACAAATAACAGGCACTCTAAGACTCAAAATGATCATGTGCCCACCTGGGCAGCAGAAAGGGAAGGTATGCATTCACACCACACTGGCCTTTCAGTGCTAAATCCCAGAGGAGGTTGAACTGGTGCAGCCAGAGCAATGTGGCTACTGCATTCAGACCCACAAATTCCTTTGGAGGCTCAAAAGATAAGGTCTCTTCTACAAACCCTCTCGACTTCGAGGCTTTCAAGGGTCTTTCCTCCCCCCTTGGACCTGTTGCAAAGACAGTGCAGTTCAGGCTCTCAGCAGGCATTGAGAGTGAAAAAGCTGCTTGGCCATAGATGTAGGACAGGCACATCAGGCAGTGACCACCTCATGTAGACCAAAAGCTATGATTTAGGACCAAAGGCAGGTCCTGATCTTGAGAGGGCTTGACAAACCTTCCCCAGAAGCTAAATGCTTTTATTCCTGCTACCAGCTTCTAGTTTGCCTCCACATCTGCTGCAAGATCTGAAAACTGCTGCTTAGAGCTTCATACTTGGTCTTCATTTTTCATTACAGTCTACTGTTTCACCTCAAAAAGGTTTCCCTCCACCTCATCTGTTTCATGCTGCTCCTTATTTGCCATATTTATCCAGCTGCTGCACATTCAGTTGACTGACACCCCTCCAGTAGGGCCTCCACTCAAGCAAATGCTATTTTGCAGTGGAGCAAATATTGAGGAGAAGAAGAATTCCCAATCCTTGATGCTGGAGGCTCAAGATTAGGCTCACCTCAAACCTGTTTTCTTTTGTATTTCTACGACAAAATAATTTTTCTGCTGATTTTTAAGAAGGCATTTTTGACTCAGTGATTGACAGCACTTTCAGCAAGGCATTTTCACATGGAGCAAATGATATTTAACAGTTATTTTATTTCTTCCCTGGGCCCTCAAAGAAAACAAGGAATACAAGAATACATCAGTTACAAGTGTTTGCTTTATCTTGTGCTGCTCACTTAGGATCTTTCAAGTCAGGATCTCATTTTGCTGAAACACAGAGTCAGTTATAATAACATGACATCCCTGGAATAGTCTAATCCTATTCCAAAGTGGATCTTCCCATTAAGAATGATCCATCTAATGAGATACAGCAAGCTACAGGGAGCAGACACAGACTAACCACATTAGCTGCTTTTATGGAAGTATTTTTAAAAAGAACTATTTTGCTCTGCAGTTAGAAAAGACCAAGCTTTTAGCTGCATTGAGTGAATGAATACCCCTCTCATTAGCTTCTGGCTTCCAAGACATTTTCTTTTTAAATTCAGTCTATTTGTTTGGACCAAAGTATGTTTTCTCTTTTACAACAGTTGGCTAGAAGTGTTTCAGGCACGCAACTGGGATAATCAAAGCTGTATTATTCTCCCTGGCAAATTCTTAATCATGCATTTGATATACTAGTCAGCCTAAAGGGAGGTGGTTTCAGGCTAGCATTTTTAGAAGTGGATAACATTGTTATTATTTTTCCCCTCCCTGCTTGATTCAGAGGAACCAGAGTTCTGTCAATGCCAGGAAATCTGAACAGCCTTTCAGAGCAGCTCAATCTTGGCTGCTTCTCAAAGAGCACCAGGGTAGAAGAAATAAATGATTTTGCAATAGAGGAAGGCTTTCTGAAGAAATGGTTTGCACTAGAAAAAGGCCAATTGAACCAACTTTGGGCATTTTGTAGGATGTGTGGATTTCATTGACTCTTTTACTGGAAAGCAGGTCAATGTCACTGGCAAGGCTGCCAGGCTTCTTGCCAGCCTGCCTGCCATGCCATGGAGCAGTTATCCCAGAAACCTGCCTGTCCCAGCCCCAGCCCGGGGCTCTGAGGTCCCCAGGGTGCAGCAGTGAATCCTACAAGGACTGTCTTTTTTTAGGGCTTGGTCTTGGTGGCATGCAGTGACACGGAGGGACTGCCATTCTGGGGTCTATGATTTTGGAGGGGCTTCCCCACATCCTGCCAGAGGGTGAAAGAAACAAACAACTCTGCATGTCCAATAGCTTGAGAGTCCATGGAGTAACAAAGGAAAAAAGATGGGCTATTTGATCTGAGAATTTCCCAGGGAACAAAATTCCAAATTCCTATTAGTTCTTCCAGAAGTGTAAATGTCCACATGCTCCCTAATGTCTACAAGCTATATGTCTTCATGACACAATTAAATTGTGCTCATTACTCAGCCTACATATGTACTATAAAGTGGACTTCAAAAAAAAACAAGAAAGAAATGTACCTTGTTCAAAGGACTAATTACAAGGGCCAGATTCTGTATTACAATGCACAAAAGTGAGGACAAGTTGGTTTAAAAGAAGAGAGACATTAAAATATTAGCTTAATGATGTAGCAGTGTTTTTCATACAGGTGGTTTTAAAATACACTTAACAGGGTTCACACAGACTACGAACCTATGTTATTGTAATATGTCTATATTAGTTCAATACAACCATGTAAGGGTGAAAGACAGTCCAGACTTTTGTGCAATTAGTCATAATGCTGAGTTTGCTTGGCTGTACTGCCTTTGAAAGCGGGCCCTGTTATTTTGCGGTCACAGTTTGCAGGGCATGGCACAGTGAAGGCAATCTGCAACAGTTGGTATCTCCCAGATTTTGTTATGGTTTGTCCTACTGATGTGATTTACTGATAGTATCACTGCAAACTCCAATACCTTGCAATGGGTGGAGCTTATTGGAATACCCACATTTGAGGCTACAAGTACCGTTAGCGCACACATTACTTCAATGCAAAATCCACTGTGAAGAAATAAAAAAAAAAAAAAAAGACAGATGGAAAACCTGTAGTAAAAGAGTTATATGCAGGAAATCCCATGCCATGCACTTATCAAGAAAGTCAAATATAAATGATGAATGGTGCGCAGCCTCTGAACAAGGGAGAAATGTTACCCGACCAGGTTCAAATGGCACCGTCAGAGGAAACCAGGCTCTTCCTCGCAATCATTTGCTTTTAAATTGAGGTCAGGCTTTTGTAAGCACTATTTTACGTCACCAGCAGCTATGGAGTTTATTCTGTGGCCAATTCCAGTGACTTTACTGTGACAACTCCAACGCATTTTCTGGAAGCCTGATTACTTTCCCATGTTGCTGGCGTGACCAAGATGTGCTGATGCACCCCTACCTAACCATCCTCTGTCAGCGGCTGTTTTCCCCTCACCGTGCCATTATCCCTGGCTCGAGCAGCACAATTTTAAGATGAATAGTCCAGACTGCCTTGACTGCAGTCGCTGGGCAAAGGCATACCTTGCAGTGTGTAGTACTGACAGGAAGTCCAACATTGGAAGCTACCACAACTGTGAACGCCGAAGCCAACTCAATAGTGAATCCACTGCGGGAAGCATAAGAAAACACTTCACAATCACTCTTTGCATCAGCTCGGACTGATACCATGCAGCGTGCCAAAGTCTTACCCGTTTCTTCTTTCGACTGTTTTATCTCCAAGTGATTTTTGTCATGTGAGTAAGTTAAGAGAACAAGAAAGTTCTTGAATAATGGGAACAGCACAGTCATCTGCAGTACCCCGTCTGCACGGCTCATTGCGTCAGAGACCTTCACTACTCTATGCTGCGGTGAATCGTGCCTAATTAGTAATTCAGTTAAGCACCAGCAGAGGTCGAGTATGCATTAAAGACAAAAATTACTGTAATGAATACATATGAGTTTAATGGTCTCAAGCACACTGGGAAAGCCACTGTAATCTCGCCATTGCCAAATGCACCTTCTACCACGCTAATTAGGTACTGCTGTCTGTTCCTGCAGACCTCTATGCCGTAAACACATTCAGTATTACAGGGTTATCTTTTTTCCTTTCTCTCTTTTTCTTATGCTTTCTTTTTCTCCTTTTTCACTTATTTCTTTCACTTTTTTTTTTAGAAAGATGGAGACGTCAAAGCCAGGTTATCATTAAAATCAAAGCACAGCAAATCCAGCAAACTGCATTACAAACCAAATACTGGAGCAGCAATTTCTCAGACTGCCTCACACACAAAGTTCACACAACCACAATGACACCTGTGGACCTACCTCGATGGTGTGATTGGAGTGAGGTCTTTACCCATAGTCTGGATAACTCTTCTTCCCCAGACCCAGAGGCCCACACAGATCCCAACACCTCCATAGAACAGCAGCCAGATGGGAGTCGATGCTTCCTGCATTACGGCACCTTGCTCGTAGATAAGCCAGAGTGCGACGAGGGGACCGATGGCATTGCTGGAGAAACAGAAACGTGTCACCTGAGTCACAAAAATGCAGAGAGTTGCCTTGAAAGAAGTCTCTTATTTTCTGCATGATTTTTCTTCATCATGGGTGTATCACTACTCCAACTTGATCCTACAGGATCAAGTACCTTTCACCCTTTCTCACTTGGAAAGGGTGCAGCAGGCGACTCTTATCATGTTGCTTTTTCAGTTGTCACTTCTTCACTGATAACTAGAGCAAGGCCTGAAAGGAATTTCTCTTTTACAAATAGTTTCCTGAAATGTCAGAGTCAATAGTACCTTGTTATGTCTGTTCTGTGACAAAAATCAGTATTTTCAGTACTACACTGAAACTGTCTCAAAATTTACCAATTGTGCAGGTGTGCATTTTTAAAATTCAACTATCAAATCAGCTCTTTTTGTCAAAGAGGGGAAAATAATAAGCCAAATTACCATCACAGACAAGAATATAGAAATATTATCTAGTTTGACAGCCTGTACCATTCACGATATGATCTGAGTGCAGCTGGGAAGGTGACTTAGTCACCTTCAAAGGTGTTGCAGAGTGAGTTGGATTGGATCAGAGAGGAGCCTTTGTGACACAGAGCTGGTGTAAGCCCTTTTTGCTGCTACTATCTGGAAAAACATTGGAAGTCAGCAACACCGAAGTCCCCACTCTTAATGCAGGTCATCTGATACTGGTGTCTGGAGTCAGACTTCTGACTGTTTATTCTAAAAAAGCATCAAGTTTCTAGACAGAAACTTCTAGCTAGAAGAAAAGTCGAAAGCCAGTATCCAATTACTTTGGAGGCCTAAGTACTAAAAAGCAGATAAGAATTTCAACATCCCTTTTGTTTTCAGATCTTTTAATAAACCAAGTAGCTGCTTGCCTGGCTGAGCAATATTTATTCACCACCCAAAAAGTGTAATTAGTGAAGCAGTGCTATATTTATGCCTAAATAATCATGACAAGAGCAGAACAAACCGACCAATGTCATTCCAAAAATCTGAAAACTGTCAGGGAAGCTCCCCTCTTTGTAAACCAATAGGAAAGCAGGTCACAGTGAGCACCACGGGCAGGACTGACAGCCATGCTCACCCTGGAGCCAGGACCTGCTAAAATTAGTTCCTGGTTCCACTCCAAAGCACACAGATGGAGTAAGGGCCAGTTTTAATGTCAAATGTTGTGCAAATCAGGCCACTGTATATGCCAGTTAATAATCTCCTTGAATCCCGTCTTTACCAGATATGAGGTGCCAGGGGCCGAGTGGTGATTGCCAAGAGACAAGGGTCAGCAGCAGTGCAAAGCTGGCTCATCTCAGCAACACGAGACCCTCCTGCTTTCATCTGGCCCCTGAGAAATTGAGCTCTGAACTCTGAGAAGTGATCCTGAAGCAAAGGAATAAGGAAACACTTTTCCCTCGTAAACACACACAGCAACATTCAAACTGCGAGGGAAACAAAAATAGTTAAAAATGCCCTTTGCTATAAAAAAGAATTACTAATTGTTATGGATTTTGAGAAAGATCCTGAAAATAAATTAGTGAGCTAACATGAATAATAAAATCCAGTTGGTTTGAAGATGCTGAGTAGTACAATGAAGAACTAAAGACTCTAAATAAAGAGTAATTTCCACTAGCTAAAACACTTTAGAATTCTGGTCTGATACTGTGCCCAAGTAAGCATTCAATTTATTCAGTTTTGGAACGACAGTATATGAAAAGTCCTTAGGGCCTAAATGCAAGAATTATTTTACTTCCATGGAAGAAGAGTTTATTGACTGAAGCATTTCTAATATTTTGAAATCAACCTGAAACTGCTTTTCCAGTTTTTCAGGTATGGATTAAATTACTTGCACATTTAAATGCCTTCTTGGGCACAGAAAGAGAAAGGTAATTCAATGGTCAAAGGTACACAGATAAACTGATGGATGCTGACAGATGGATAAAGGCAAATAATACATTGATCAGATTAATAAGGGCAAAACTGATCATCCCTTTTTAAAGTGCTGTATGACATGGGAAAAAACCTCCCTGTTGAAAATAACAGGTACATCTGGAGTGAGCTCAGGCATTCATTCTTGACTGTTCTGAAGAGATTATGTATATGTATTTGTCAATCCCAATGTAAATGAAAAGGCAGAAAAGGTTTCCAAAACTGCAGCAGCAAACTATGCTCTTCCATACCAAAACCTAGTTTTAATTATTTGCAAGTACTACACCTGAATCAACAAAGCTTAACCCTTGAGGAAAAGGCTCTTATTTGTGGCAAGGGAAGACAAGCCAAAACTCTGCCAACTTATGCTCAGCCCCAGAGAATCTGAGTGGCCGATTCTGTCCAATAGGTCAGAAGAGATAACACTGCTGCCCACAGAGGCAGCATTTCTGATACCTCCCTGTAAGAAAAGAAAGCCAAACAGCAGTGGATGTGCTGATGACAGGCTTGGAAAGGTAAAAAGGTAAAAACTAACCTCATTTTCCTTTGTGAGTGTCTGCATCACTGTTTATCTATACCAGAGGGACATTCTTCCTCTCCCAGTAAATCATGTTCTATGTGACTTAAATGTTCAGCTCTTAAGAACAGTGCCATCTCCCAGCCTGAATATCTGCAAGTGGCTACAAACAGCAACAACAGTGGCTTGAATCTAAGCATCATAACAGCTTTCCAAGGGGCTCCTTCAGCTTCTACACTTGTTCAGGAGGTGCAGTCCAAGGAGCTTGGGGTATCAATGCTCCCTATGCCAATGGAAAACAGCTCTAGAAGAAGCTGCTAGGCCTGTCCCACCATGAAACTGCCAAAAGCTCGCAACAAATGGGTCTGACTCAAGCACTGCAAAGACTATGATCTTCTGCATTGTTAGATAAGAGAGTTTGCTTAACAGATGTCTCCTACAGCTGAGTGACTAACCAGATGAACCTCAAGGATGCTGGCTAGACTGGGATGTGGCATTCAGAGTATTTCCCACTGGGTCTAGCTTTGATTCAAGACATGACTAGCAGGAAAGCAGATCTCAGATATTCCATGCATTTGGCTAAGACTCATTTCACAAGTCTATTTTCAAGAAACTATTTTCTCTTACTCTCCCACAAAGGTTTCTACTTACCTTAACTAACTCTCCTTTGCGCTGGAGCTCCACATCTTATCCATGGTAGTTTAGAGAAGAAAAAAGCCTGAGATGGTCACACAGGGGCTCTGAACCCCCATCCACATCTATCTACATATAAAACTGCCCTCAGGTTCCTATGAAACTGAAGTGCTTCAGAAAATCTGCTGTATTATCTAGCTATTGGTTTTAAAACAGAAAATAAGCTGCTCCTGTCATGGTATTACTTTAATTTTGCACACCTAATACACATTTTCCCACTGAGCACAAAGTGGGGTGGCCAATAGGAGTTAATTTTAGGATGAGTTTATAAAATATTATGGCATAAGAAGCCCATCTCCTGAGTCTGCCTGCTGCAGAGTGTATTCTCCACCATCCAGCCCTTTTCTCCATCTCTGCTGGGCTCCCCCAGCTCCCCAGGGCACAGGGCTTTGCTTTCCTGTGTGCTGCACAGGGGCTGCACAGGGGCTGTTTGCTTTTCTGGAGGTGCAGTGCAGGATTTACTGCCACCCACAGCAGTAGTTGCAGAGGCAGATATGCTCTGTGGTGGCTCACTGAAGGGCTGCTCCGTGGGTCTGCAGTGCTGCCTCGCCCTCGTGATGATTCTGCCGGCGCTCTCGACTAACGTGAATTGGCACAGTTCTTCTTTTTCTGCTCGCTTGTGCCAGTTTAGAATCTGTCACACAGCATTTATAAAACTGTTGTGAAAGATAGCATTTGACAGTGAATCTGAACTATAAATAGAGCTGGCTTCTCCTCTCCCCTGTGAGACAGATAGTATTACCAACAAAAATAACCACCCCACATTCAGCTATCATGAGGCAGACTCAGAAATGACAGTTTCCCATGCACACACATACACACACAAACAGAAATTTTTAGGTACCTTTTGGTCACAAGTCCAAGACCTTCTCTGGAGGAATAAGGACCAACAGTTTTGGTTTGTTTTTGTTTTTTTTTAATAAAAAGTAAGGGGTCTTTTCCCAGTAGCTCAGCCATCAGCTGAATGCTCTATGGCCAAACCCCATCAAACTTGTCATAACATACTATGAAGTAGCAATATTGCTATTTCCTTGCTGTTGTTTGAGGGGAGTAGTGAGGTGCCCAGAAAGAAAATCTAACTGTATTTGAAAACTACACTTTGAATATGCTTTGTGAATAATGTATAGACTCCTTGATGGCCATGCTTAGGTTCTCTGCTGCCTGAAAAAGGACACTGCTTTTTAGCCACTTCTTCTAGGTGAGTGAAAGAATCTTGAAACGTACATTATCACAAACTAAAGCTGAATGACAAGCAAAACAGCCACCTGAGAAATCTGTATGAGGTGTCCAATATTACAAGTATAATTACAAAATGTCCAGCCACTTGACTATTTCCCAAACCAGGATTTCACAAACAAACCTTCTACTGGGAAAATATTTCTAAATAGGCTGCAGTTATGCCTTGAGCCATCACCCAGCTAGAGTGAAAGCTGAGTGAAAGAATGAAAGAAAGATACTCCTGTACATAGCAACAGGAAAAAAAACATGCTCTATTCTCCAAGGATATCAGATAATCAGGAGAGTTTTAGCCTACTTCAAAAACTGGGCAGTCTTGAAATAATGCGTCTACCACAGCACAATAAAAGTGTGTCAGAGCCATACCCTGTGAAGTGCAAGCTTTGGGTGTGTTAATGAGTCAGGGGGGACGTGCTTTTATTCCTGCAGCTCATCTCTGTGTCCTGCAAATACCAGCCCTAAAACCCCACCTCCCTGGGTCCTGGAGGGTTGGGTCCAGCAGCATCAGCTTTTCCCCTGGCAAGCCCAGCCATGAGCCCTGCTCATGGGAAGGGATTCCCATGCCCACTGGAGACCTCATTTCTCGCTGCTCGTCTCTAACTTGCCTGCATGGCACTACAAAAATGTCCTGCATATGCACAATTAAGGACAGAAATGAAGATTCACATCTACTTGGGGCACAGGCTGGACTTATAGGATGGACTGTTATTAAAAATGGAAGAAATCAGCAATCAAGCTTCCCCCACTAAATATAACAGACAGATTAGCTTCCTAAATATTCTAAGTGATCTTGACTGCAGCTCTCAGGGAGGAAATAAGAAATACCTGTTTTGTAATCCAGCCTTACTATAGCTCCTTTAGACTCCTTATTTAGCCAAGGGGCTGAATCCCACTAAGCTCTCCGTGTGCAGTGAGATACTGGCAATGTTCTGGCCCTTCCCTCCTTTAATCCCGTTGCCTTTACTTTAGGAAGAGGGGGAAAGGTGAATCCTACTGTGGTTTGCGTGCTCTGACCTAAAACTCCAGTGAATCTGTATGAAGGTGAGAGGAGAAAGCTCTTCTTCATGTATTTTGGGCAAGCACACATTTCCTAGTTTCTCAAACTGTTTTGCTTAGAAATTAATTCCCTATCTAGTAGCAGTTAGCTTACCCAAAACCACTGAAAGAATGTGTAGAAATATATTAAAAATATCAAATGTTTTTACGATAGTTCTGAAATGGTTTTAAATCGTGCTGTCAGTAACATAGCCTATATTGTTTGGATAATGACAGGTATTCTTTCTCAAACTTGTGCCATAAATCTATATGACATTACCTGCAGACTCTAAGTCCAATGACCCCTTTTTCCTAATATCTAAGCATGAATTCGCAAGGGGAGTCCTGAAGTACTCCACCGGAAATTTAATTAGAGCAGACACACTCCAACAATTTATGCACTAGGAGCTCAGGAAAACTGAGATCCTGTGAAACGACTGCAGGCAGGTTTCTCCCCCCTACAGCATCTACCAGCCAAACCTCAGCGCTGCCTGTCCCTTGGCATGCACAGACACACACGGGTGGTGGCAGGTCCCTGGTCACCCTGCTCAGCTGCAGCATCACACCTCCTGCCACCGTCAGGGCACTAAATCAACCCTCCCACACGGCCCGAGGCCATGGGCCCAGGTAGCTGCTGCTCACACAAGCCAAGGCACACAGCTCATTCCAACACTGCCAGGGGTTCTCCTGTGACAGCAGAAGTGATGGCCTGAGGCAGAGAAGGAGGGGAGTAAGGGACAGAAGAGGCTGCCCATTTATAGGAGAAGGAATCTGTGTGAGAAATGACTGAACACATGCATGGACAGGTGTGTAGAAGTACAAGGCTCAGGCTTTCCTCACAGCATAAACAGCATATTTTAATCAGCAAAACTCACACTGACCTACAGCATCTCTTTGTGGGTCATCCTGCTTTGATTGCAAGAATTCAAGGAATAGCAAGTTCCAGAGATTGCTTGAGCAATCAACAAAAGCATCTTTCCACTTGTTAGGATAGGACTGTGGGGTAAACATTGTTTGCTCACAGCTTTCTCATTCCCAGCCCAGTAGTACAGCAGCCACAGCCACTGCTGCGCTGGGGAACCAGAGAAAACATGACTCCCTGTTCCTTTTAACACACAGCTGCTCCAGCCAGCATCCCTGCTGAACAGGGAGCCCTGATGGCTACAAACAACAGCTCCTACAGCAAAGATGGCTGATTTCATTACGATGCTAAAAAGCATCATCTCAGAAGAAACTGGTGTCTAAACTACCCCATGAGTTAAGAATTATTTCTGCAGTGAGTGCAAAATACTGCTTTAACTCTTCCAGGTCTGTGGGTAAATCCTGGACAATGAAACAAGAGAGATCTCCATATGATCTTCTGCCTGCCAGAGTGCTGTCCAAACCATATGGGGCATTTCTGATCCATGAAGTTTTTCTGAGCTGCATCACGGTTCAGTCTGTACTGTACCTCATGCTTAAATATACTCTAAAACAGGTCAATCATTTACCTTGCAATCACCTGCATTTTTTAAGTTTCATTGCTCTTTTTGGGGTTAGCAATCCTTTACAGCCATTTCCAAAACAGCATGCCCATCTGCCTTTGTTTTTGAGAACTAGGTAATCAGACATGCTTCCAGACTTTAAAACACAGTATAAACCCTACAGCTTCAGCAACTGTTCTGCTATTTTGTTGTTACACAGGTAGGCTGCTGTGACTGCAGCAGTGAAGCTCCAGATGACAATTCCTGCTGAATCAGCCTATATCTACACAAAAATAAGCTCAGTCCAACTCAACCATAGGTGCATATAATCCCTGCTGGCCAACAAAGCCCAGCCTCCTGGCCTCTCTGGAAAGCTGGCTCTGAACAAGCATTTAGAAGCTGGCAGCTCTCCTTGTGTCACGCTCCTGGCCCAGGTCTTTTTTCCACCCTGCCCTTTTTATTCTCCCATTACCCTTGCACTGACCTGACGCACTCCCTTTGTGCTCGGGTGCTGAGCCAGTGGGACCTGCTCACTTGGCGCCACTAATTAAGCTCAACAACAACATTTTTTCAGTGGTTCTGTCCCAACACATTTAGTTGGGATTTTAAATTCTTTAGATTTTATTCAGTCCATGTGCATGGTGGTGTCACAAGGCTCTTGGCCTGGCTCGGCTGGTCCCAGCCCTGGAAGGGCTCCAGCACCCTTGACACAGTGCACATAAGCTTGGAGGCAGGAGCAGGAGAGAATGGTCTGAACAAAACAGCCAACCAAATAAGGAGCTACCATCACTCCCTCTCCTTTTAACACGCAGCTGCCCCAGCCAGCATCCTTGCTGATGTCAGCCTGAACATGAGCTCTGATGGCTACAAACACCAGCTCCTACAGCAAAGATGGCTGATTTTGTTATGAAGCTAAAGAGCATCATCTCAGAAAAAACTGTGGTGTAATCACCCCATGAGTTAGTTAAGAATTAGTTCTGCAGTTGAGGGAAAAATACTGATTTAGCTCTTCCAGGTCACTGGGTAAATCCTGGATAATGAAACAAAAGAGATCTCCATATGATCTTCTGTCCACCAAAGTGCTGTCCAAACTACATGAAGTTTTTCTGAGCCACATCACAGTTCTGTCTGTACTCAATGTCCTATGCTTAAATATGCTCTAGAACAGTTCAATCATTTACCTTGCAATCACTTGCAGTTTTTAAGTTTCATATTGGCTTTTTATTTTCTCTCTTTGCTCCTCTTACCTGCTCCTGTCCCTTCAAGGAATACCAACAAACAGGCTGATGGAAAATAAATATAAAATGTGGCACAAGAGTTAAGTTCCAGGATGTGGAAAGAAAATGCTGCAGTCAAGTCCAAAGAAAAAGATGCAGACAATGGAGGTGCTATCCTAAATACATGAGTGAGGAGCTTAAAACCAAATGCAAGGGAAAGCAGGATTTTAACAGGATTCAAGGCTGAGGAAAAACATTAGAGAAACAGCTTGACAGCAGCACCTAAAATGAGCAGAAGAAAGTGCACAAAGGAGGGAGATAAAAGATAGCAGTCATCAGTGGAAGACAGGCTGCCAGGGCTTACTTTCTTACACCAATGTGAACAGAAAGCTGTGCTACTCACTTGGTTCTACTGCATCATTTTTTAAACAATGCACTGCCTTTCGAGCTCTGCAGATCTTCATGCAACATGTGGTAGAGCCAAGACATCTTTTGCTCCACTAGACAAAGACTGACAAAACATCTCTGCTACATGATCCACAGGAGAGATATCGGCATTCCCAGAGAATTTTATCTAATAAATCTTTTAGGTATTTGAAGGGGTCTTTAATTTTATTGTTTAGCTGGAACTCAGTACAATTGCAAGGATTGGTTCCTATCCAGTCCTAGATACATGAGCACCTCCCTGCTTTTTTTTTTTTTTTTAACCAGCTTTGACAAAATGAAGCCAATTTGTTCTTTAGTTTTGCAATTATACGACTTCAGCTTAAGAAGAGGTTTTGGAATAAACAGCATTTAATAAAAACATGTCTCCTGGCAAATTTGATAGGCTCACCAACAGAACTAGGGATCTGAAAAACACTAAAAGCATATGAGTTTTTAGGAAAGGATATTGCTACAGTAACAAGCTAGTCCAAATGCAAAATTCTAAGGGAATTAGGCTGTAAGATGCAACAACACATGCAGCACAGAGTCTGAACTCCTGTCAACACCAAATCTGATTTCTGAACTAACTGCATCCTCACAGATCACTTCTAACAACACTGACTACCCTTTCCTCCTACATAACATGCAAGTGATGCTTGCATAAACATGTGAGTCCTTGAGGAGTATGCATGAGCATCACCTGCAGGGAATAAAGGAGCTGTGACACCTGCTGAGGTAGGCTGCGAACTTTCTGCATATACCCTGGTGATTCCCAGGACACATTACAAGAAATATCAGCAATCCTTGTCCTTATCCCTCACTTCAACACTCACTTCTGGCCACTTGCAGAGCTTGGATATTGACTCCCATGGGTCTTTGTTCTTGGCCAGTATGCTCAGAGCAAAGGTCTTTAACAACAGAGACCATCTGAGAGGAAAGAAAGCTACACCACTGCCCTCTGATCCAGAGGATGAGGAGCCTCTGGACTCCTTCCCAGATCCAGATCCCTGTGGATACCAAGGAAGTACAAAATGCTCTTCAGAAAGCTCTGGTCTGAATTCCCAGGATGCGTGATGGACGGGGAGCAAAGAAACATGTTTGTAAGTGTTTTCATGATGAGTTACGAGTTAAATTAGGAGGCTGACAAGAGCAAGAAGCAGTAAGTGTTGTCCTTGTAGAGTGGGACAGGGTTTGCCCAGAAGGCAAAGGAGGACTGAAAGGAGGATGAAAATGATGAACGCTGTAAAGTCCTGCTGAAAACATTGAAACCAACACCATCAGGGCATGGATGACACAGCAGGGGTCCAGCAGGAAGAGGACTCAGTACAGCCCCAGCCACAACCCAAATAAGGACAGCTGCTCCAACAAGCCACTTGAGAGAATTCCTCAGGGGACCTTCTATACTGGAAAAAGCATCTGTTAAATACCAAATGGATTGCTCCAGGTCTAGGGAAGAGGCAGCCCAGCCAAATCCTAAAGGAAAAATACACAATGTTCCCAGTGGCACAGCAAACCCACCCAAACTGCTCTTCAGCCACATGACACCAAGATGGTGAGGTGCTGTGTGACAAGAAATTAAATTCATCTAATGGCAAAAGTAGTCTAAAACCTCTCATCTACTGAAAGTTTCTGACTTCACAGTTAATATAGGCTTCAAATTCTGCAGGGCTGGGATTGTCCTGTTTGCCTTTACAGTGGTTGGCATGTTGGGTGGAGTCTTAATGCCTCCAAGATTGCCAAAATTAAGTGTAAATTAAATTAATTACTTCACAGTTATTTAGCAGCAAATAAAAGAGATTTTATCCTTGAGAAGAAAAGAAACCATAGACCAGACTAAGCAGTGCAATTCCTGTAAAGCACCGAGGATACTGATGATACACAGCCCTGATGATCATCTACCTGCAGAAATGAACATGCTTTCCAACCAGCAAAGCTGGTAAACCTTGCTCCACGTACTTGAACTGTAAAACTGCTGGTTTGTGAGAGCTCATCCTCTTACCTGACATCATTGCCTCCATGGGCAAAGGATCCAAAGCAGGCTGTTAAGATCTGGAGGAAGTGGAAAAGTAGATGGACCTGAGAGGTGTCTTTCTCTTCCTTATCCTCTTCCACAGGATCAACAGGGGGCCGGTTAGGATCCGCAAGTTCAGAGGCCAACTTCATTTCCACCCCGCCTTCCTCTGCCTCAATCTCCGCCTCCGCCACTGCGTTGCAATAGCTGGAGTAGCTGTCATAGCGCACTCGCTTCTTGGAGTAGGAAACAGTGTCTCCCACCAACTTCTCACTGTCTTCTGGAGTAGATGTATCCGCTGCCTTAAAGGAGGAATGCACGGGCATGCCACAAATAGCAGCAGTGTAACAGGTGTAGCTGTTGTTGCGCCTTAAGAGTTTGTAGTTGTTTTCTGCAGTGGGCCTCTCATCGTTGGCCCTGTCCAGGTGTATTTTGTGGAGCAAGTCTTTGTATAAACCTGAGTCCTTGTGCACAGTGTGGTAAACGTGGCCATCGCTCCTCACGTGGCCATCGAAGCTGAAGGTGCCATTGGAAACAGGTGATTTCACCGAGGTGTGAGTCACCGAAAATGCCCTTCCTAAAAAGGCAGAGATTTACAGGTTCTGTTTATACAAAATGCAATTCAAAAAGCCCCCTTCCTCCAATACAAGACAATAATATGGCCAGCATCTGAGAACACAGGACAAAGATCAATTTGCACCACATGCAGTGAATAAGCCAAGATTCGCTTCACTGCAAAATACAGTCTCTCATCTTCTGTGTAAAAAGAGCTTTGTTCCAGTGCTGAGTCTCCCCAGACATGCTGTATGACCTGCAGCAAGACACTTGGGATAAGCTATTTGAATGTGATACTTAATGGTTAAATCCTCAGTTCTTTGAAAATATAAATTTCCATAAAATTCCTTTCTTGTAAAGCAAGCTCTACTTCTTCTGAGCTTTTGTCTACGCTGAATAGGAATAATTAGGATTTCTGAAATGTGGTTTACTGCAATTTCATACTGGAACTTATCTGTTTAAGAGACATTTAATTAATACTAATTTGTTTAG
This sequence comes from Taeniopygia guttata, assembly GCF_048771995.1. NCBI lineage: Eukaryota > Metazoa > Chordata > Aves > Passeriformes > Estrildidae > Taeniopygia > Taeniopygia guttata. The sequence goes on along the minus strand of NC_133028.1, from coordinate 44,986,749 downwards.
GAGACATTTATATAGCTTTTAAAAATAATTTAAAAAAAAAAATTAAAAAATTCATGTTCTGCAGAACTATTTCCTTATCTATTGCAACATTTTCTATATACTAGTTCTATGAACATGTTGATTTATATTCCCACTGTATACATTTAATGTTAGCATACACTGCAGGACACACATAAAAATGTATCACAGGTAATGTTTTTGAAGAAACTGTCTTTTTCATTTCCTGACTTCCTGGATTTTCACTGTGCAACATTCAGAACTGGGTTTAGCTATTTTTAAACTAGAAGCACACACTCTAAGGGCTCCATGTCATGACTTATTTGATTTTATAAGAATCAGTTGAATATATTAGGCATTTATTAACCAAATTACAGGGCTTTGTAGATGTTAGCAATGCGATATCAAAGTCAGCAGACCGCTAAGTGGAGGGGGGTGTTCCTACCACACAGCAGAACAGAAAGAGCTTTATGCACAAGTCAACTTCTTACAAATATATGTGCAGAAAACAATGTGTGAGATTTTTCTAGTGGATACGCTCCAAATGGTCATACATTTATCAACCAAAGTCCAAATCTTTTCATCTCCTGTTGTAGTATGCTAATAATCTTTATGCTGAATTTAACCTTCATACATCAGCAATCTGTGTGCTCTGTATTTTTCCACTGCTTGATAGGATGGAAACACCATTAAGAATACAAAGTAAAGCAACAAAAAAAAGGCAAGTCATTTTTTTTTTTTCAGCTGTTTCTAAAACTGAAATACAGCCAAACAAAATGTAATTGATTTTATGTCCTCTCTAGAAAATGTCACTTGTAAATGAGCATCTTTCCAAACAAGCACTGAAAAGGGATTAGAGATGGAAATTCCAAACCCTTATTTACTATTTACTGCAGAGACCTTCTTGCAGTTAAGAAACCTCATTGAAACAGGAAGAGAAGAAACCCACTATGTTGTGTTAGCTCCTTACCATAGGGGACACGTGGATGGTTTCCATTTGCAATATTATCTGATGCCCCAGCAGCTTCTGTTACTGAGCCAGTAAGGGGAATAGTGCTCTCATCAGATGCTTTGGCACCAGGAAGCTCTTTGAAGACTGGTGTTTCTTCATCCTGAATTTTATCAAGACTTTCATCTGATATCCTTGACAGTGCAGCATCTTTCTTTAACCGGCCTAAGGAAAGAATAGTACTGTAATTTTAAACCCAACTTATATCTCTTGTTACTTAAGTTTCCACTGTTTGCATCAACAGCATGGTTTAACTTGGCTATGATAACCAAGCTTTGTTTCATACACACCCTATTTATTTACACACTCTACTATGTTCATGTGTGAAAATTCTAGAACATCTCTGCTTCTTCCGATAAAATTCACCAAAGTGGGATACTGAAGAAAAACACCAAGCTGTTCATATATTAATGAAACCCGAAACTTTTGTCTGCATTTGTTGAGAGTAGCAAAGAAACTAAAGCTGTGATCAGCCCAATTTGCTGTAAAGCTAAACAGTCACTTAAAGATGATCATTCTGACAGGTTTTTTCTCTAACTTTTTCTTAATAAAAAAAGAAACCAGATTATATTCTAGGTTTTATTTTCCTGTTTCTGCTAAGACTTCAGAGCTTAGCACTACAATGGCTTGCCTAACAAGGTTTTGAATTCCTACCACTGCAGCTCTTTCAGAACAAATTACACAAATACATAAGGAATCGTTTAGGCATATCCTGCCCGTGGGTGGGGACTGGACTAGGTGACCTCTCAAGGGCAATTCCACCTCTGAAATGTAATATTCCATGATTTTATGTCACTCACATTTCATCAAATAATACTTACTTTCTATTTTTCTCTTCATCCAGGGACACACAAAAATCCAGACTAAGACAGCAAATACTAAGGACACACCAATTGATATTAGAGCAATAGCCCACATTGGCAGTATCAGTCCCAGTACTGTAAAGACAAAGAAATAAAACCAAAGCAAGCCATTAATTAACATGACTTAATTATCCCAGGCAGTGGAAGAGCAGTCTGCTGCAGAAAAGCCAGTGTTCGCAGTGTACCCAAAGCCAACATGAAGGAGCTGATGACTTTTAACACATCACCAGTTACTGCAGTATTTAAAGGTATAGTTGACATGGAAACATTGGCAGGTTTAGTCTTCCAGTTTCCTGCTGCCCCATTGTGACGTTATTTCCCAAAGAGCCGAGGGTAAAAGCCCCACATCAGGGCTGCTAAAACAAGTTTGCAGTGCTTTTATAAATGAATGCACATTAAACGACGTTGCCCATTAGGGTTAAGTGTTTACCTGACCTTTGCTCTGGTCCATAAAGCCTGATGCTTAGCTTGCTCTAAGCCCTTATTTGCTTGCAATATGAGCTTAATGCAGCTGAGGCTTCGTCCTGCAATGCACAGCGACATCAACAACTCTTGTTTCTGTAATTATTCCCCCAACACAGAAACTTGCACTTGTTCAATGAAACAATCAATGAAGAAAGAGCTTGGACTCTGGTCTTTCAAACCCATATATACATTGCCTATCTTAAAACCTACATTATTAATTCATCCTTGTGAGTAAATGTTGCCAGAGCAGAGGCCTTGGAGAGTAAATATGTTTTTTCCCAGTATCAAAAATGGAGTCCCACCTTTTTATTCACACACTTTAGAGATTGCTAAGCTGAAACAGAGGGAACATTAAGATTCTTATTTCATTTATTTTGCTTAATGAGTCACTGCAGAGTGCCTGACCTACTTCTGCAGTACAACTAATGAGGAAAAATGTGAGTTATACAGCTTATTTACTGTTAAACATCTTCGATACATAGCCAATCAGTCTTAAGAGGAATAGCAATGTTACCTTCAAATTGGGAATTTCTCAAGTTTTTGTGAATTCCAGTAATGTTATGCTATGGAGTAGGTTATACCGACTGCAATTATCTAGTCCATCTAGTGTGCTGAATTTTAGAGAAATATTTCCAATCAAAAAGGTCACTTTCTAAGCCTGCTTTCTCAATTCAAGGCCGTGTTCAGGAGTCTATCTTCAATTGTCTCTTCATTCATAGTTCTTGGGCAATAATCTAACCTAAAGACAACATTTAATGACCAGAGTCTTCAACAAAGTAGTTGAGAAGACTGAACATCTTTGTTCTGAACTCTTTTGCTAGAAGTGTGTGTTTAAATATTCACCACTTCAGTGAACTATACAAATATAAATGCAAATACATAAATATAAAATGTGAGAATATAAATATACAAACATAAACACATCAGTATAAAAATTCAACTAATATAAAAATAAAAATTCAGATATAAATATAGATATAAATAAACACAAACATGTAAGTGCACATAAAATATACAAATATAGGAAAACATAAATAAAGTCCTTCAACTTCATTTCCTTCTCCTGAGTTGCAATTGAAACAGAACACCAAAGAATGAAGATGCATTCAATGAAGAAACAGGTTTGGGGATTCTTATCATTAAAGGGAAATAAGGAAGTAAATTTAAATAATAGTCTTGGAGCCAGACGTGCCAGAACAGCAACTCTGCTGATGTCAGTGGAGTGAAGGTATTACACTGAGAGCAAACAGAACCTGCTCTCCCACCCTCCTCTGAACCTTCACTCCTTGATGCACAAACCTAGAGTACTTTGAGAGCTCAACACGCGCTCACATTTACAATGCCAAAGCTGCAGCTCAGTAACTTCCCTTCCTCTAAAGAGGTATTTTTTTTGTAGCTGTGCTCTTCTCCACTAACCAGAGCGATCAGGAGGGTGTCACAAAAACACACGCACACACAGAAGCACGTGGGGAGGTGAATGATTTACTCTTGCCCTCATTAACTCCTAACACAGGAGATAACCCTGTGATGTCTGGGTGACACTGGCAGAGCATCCCTACACTCTGTAGGAAGCCTCCCTCCCGTGCCTCCCCAGCTCACTCACCTGGTGCCCCAGTGTACATGATGGAAAACACATTAATAGCTATGGTAGCAGCATAAAACACCGGGAGAGCGCGGAGGCCATTGGGCACAGGATCTTCCTGCAGAGAAACCATGAAAAAAAGGAAATGTTAGCTGGATGTCACACCAGATTTTTCATGTCAGCATGAACCTCCATGAGGAAAACACATGCTCCTGAGTCAGTACCAGGCAGATGGAGCTTTTGGATGTTGAGGTAAGGATGGCCTGCTTGGTTACACCCAAGTTCACAATGCTGGTCCTGGCAAGTACCAGCACTCTGGGGGAGCTTGACACTGTCAGTGGGAACCAGGGACTTACGTAATACTTTCCAGTCAGCTGCTGAGTGACCTGGGGGCAGGTTTCTTTCTGCAGGTGTGTTCTCACTAATTTTGTGTCCAAGATAAGGAGTCCCTTTAACTTAGCACGACTGAAGGGTGCCAAGCAGGAGAGGGCTTTGATGTTTTGGACCCATGCTACAAGCAGCAGCGCAAGGCATCCATCTCAAAACCATATTCCTAAGCTCTCTCTTTCGACTGAGACAGCCTGGCACTTCCTACCAGCTAACAGAAATCTCTGAAATCCCAAGTGTCTGGCTGTATTAAGCAGGTGACACACACAAAGTGAGTAGGCAATGTTTAGCCCAGCACTGTGTCTGCTGCCCACTGCGCTCTCGTGCTCTTGGCACTCACAAGGAAAGACTCAGCTGAGGGTGCAGCGGAAACTCACCGTGTGAGCCACGGACAAAGCCTTTGTGAGGGACTGCTTTGGCCTTTTGAGGGGCTCCATTTGTTTGCAAAGAGCCTGGCAAAGATGAGGGCTGGCTAATGTGGTTTCATTTCTTGCCGCCATCAGCTATAAAAGGGAGCTGAGAAAAGGCTGTGGTCACCCTGTGCTATGCCCGGTGCCCAAGCAGGATGCAGATGGGCTTTATTTGCAGCTGGGCCAGCTGCTATTCACAGACATCTCCAACAAGGGCATGGAGCCCTATAACAGGCCACAGACTCACAAGCTAGAAAGCTGCTCTTTTTTAATGCATGCACACAAGTCACTACCCACTTATGTCAGAACCTCTACAGATCTTACTGCTTTGTGAATGGCACAGATGGCAGTTGGGAGGGAATTTCCTTAACTTGAATTTTTCTGCCTCTTGAATGCTTAAATATACGGCCTTAATACCAGCGTTCACATGATTTTGATGGCTAATTTCTTAAGTTGCTAGGCTTTAAATACAATGGTGGAACCTTTCTTTACCTTTCTTGCAACTTGAGTCATTTTTTATTCAAAGCTGAATCTGACCAAATCTATCATCTGTTTTTATCACTGACATTTATTTAGAGCAGAAATAAAGAATGATGAAGCTGAGGTTACAGGTGGTGCTATTTATAGCAAAGAATTAATCCCTCATCTATTTAAGTTCCCTGTATAACTGCTAATATAGTGTCCCTTATTTTAGGTCACTGTCATGCACTTCACTTCCCCATTTTAGCAAGTTGAATGGTGTGAGAGAAATGGAAAAGACAGTTCAGGTTTCCAGACCATGCTGGGTGGCAGGCAAGTAATCTTTTGCACTGGAGATACATGGACCGATGTTATCTCAGGTCACTAAAACCCATTGATTCAGGTTTCTTGAGAATCTATGAAATAGGCAGATGCCCATCTTCTAATGTCTGATGTGCTGGAAAACCAAGGCTTAAAATTTCATGACTTTAAAATACCAATTAGAGTATCTCCAAGGAAGGACTGTTCTGTTTAAATCACAGTCAGAACAGCAATTGTTCTAATACAGAAACAGTCTCAATGTACCAAATAGAATATACAATATTAATTATCACATAGCACCTTCTAAGCCTCAAATACTTGAGGCTTAGAATTTCACTGTGAGCTTTCAGAACTGCTAAGAGCAAGTATAACTCAAATGGCTATTTAAAAAAATGACTGGTCTCCTTTCCAAAAAGAAGTCATAAACTTTCAACTGTGGAAATGCCAGCACTCAAATGGGAGGCTAAAACACAAACTTCATACTAAGCACTCATTACAATAGTGAGATTTCTTTACCTTGTTTAAAATGAAGAATCTGATCAGCACAAATAGGATTCCAGACATCAAGCCAGATAACAGTGGGGAAATAAACCAAGAGGCAACTGTGTTGAAGAAAGAATGAAACTTGAAATAAACAGAATTCTTGCATAATAGTTAAGTACATTGTTAATGAGCAATAAATTTAAAACAGTTCTTGTACAATTGGAATGAATGTTCTGTATGTTTACTTACAACTGGTGCAGCTCAACATCCACCAACACTCATGAAAGTCACAGTAATGCTAAGCACCATTAGAAACAACAGCCAAAGCATTTCCCGCTAATTTTGCAAGTTTAGCAATCAAACTCATCAGGAAAGTTTCTTGTAGTTTGAATCAAGAGTAGTCCAAGAAAGTGCTGTAATTTCCTAATCATCATGACCAGGAATGTTGCAAGCAAGTGGAAAGCAACTGCATCTAGCAGGATGATATGATGCTACCAGGGTAACAGTCTCAAGTTCCAAAATGCCACAGAAGCATCAACTGTAATATATGATTTGTGTGCATTTTTTGCAGGCCAGCACTGCAAGTGTCCAGGACTGATTTAACTGATTTAGTAGGTGGCAAAGCTCCCACTGATTTCAGTAAAACCGGATTAGGGCAGCACTCTGGAAATCTCATCCACAGTGATTTATTGTTTGCAGCATGGTTAACAGATGGATTCTGCTGTCACTGAAAACTCTTTTACTATTGACAGAATTTTAAAAAATACATGCATTGCTAAAGTTCTAATATATTACCATGCCTGCAGCATAAAATCCTTTTAATAGAGACTTTAGGCTGCACCTTGAGTTCCAAAGGCTTCCAAAACAATAACAAAACACTCCACCATGTCCCTGCTTGGATGTGCCACTGTTCTTGGCAATGGGAGGCTGTGAGTTAAATGTGCTGTGTGCCCTGAAGGTGGTGGGTGGAGAAACATGACTGTGGGCATTCACATGATAGCATTCATATTGTTGAGAGCAAGAACAGGGTAGTATGAGCTGCCACAAGGAGAATTAGAAGAGGAGGAATGTCACCTTGAAGCATGTTTCTTGAGGGACAATGTCTCCCCAGCTTACCTGGGGAAGCTTACCTACTTCCCACTGGGCAAGTACAACTTCTGTCTTACCCCTTTCTCCACTGGAGACACAATGCAGCCCTTAATTAACATGGCACCAGTGCATTTTCTGAATGACATGACTGGGGTGGAAAATAAATTAATGAGGGAGTGCTATCAGCACAAAGCAGATCTCTGGGAATGTTTTTTGCAGGCAGCACACACTATTTCACATATCCTCATACATTAAAGGAGAAAGCACTTACCAATCTTGACAAGCTGCATCCACTGGACACCCTGTGTACCAATTGCCACCAGAGAAAATCCAATCGTAGCACCTACAATGCAATGGGTCCCTGATATTGGGAGTTTCAAGAATGATGCAATTAGCTGCCAAACAGCAGAACCTAGAAACAAATGAACCATATGGTAAAAACAACAACAACAACAATAATGTAACACAGAAAATTCTTTGCCATGTGCCCACATTCTTTTACAAGTGCTGCCTACACTTCCCACACATAAGAGAGATCTTCTAAAGAGGGTTTTGTTCCTGTTCTGTCTCTAAAAGCAGATACTAAGACAGTTTAATAGCAGCTTTGAATGCTACATCTTACTTGTGACTGTTTATGACTAAGGGTGCCCTACAATTCATGACAGTTCTGCTTTCAGTATTCCCAGCCTGTCTGAGTAAGTACACAAACTGCTCCCAGTGCACATCAAGCTTAGAAAACCTCATTCTTGATAGCTGACTCTGGAATCCTACAGGTGATCAGCGTGAGGAGACAGTCACCATTTCACTAGTGAACTACCCATGCTCATAAACTTGGATACTACTAGAGAAAGGTTAAAATTGTGGGACAGAGATATTTTTTTGCTTCATCTCAGTGATACACAGCCATCCAGTCCTCTATAGGAAAAATGGACTGAGGAAAGAATAAGGACTCTCTCACCGCCTTCATCTGCAGCTCATTGCTGCAGAGAAATTGAAGAAGGATTCAAGAAGAAATTCAAGACTGCTGAAAAGGCTAATGTTAGTCATGAAGAAGCCAAGGATACCCTGGCATAAGGAAATAAGTTCCCCATACTAACTAAGGGACAGTGGGTAATGGTCTATAAAGTAAATGCAACATCTGGCATTTCAACCAGACATCCAGGAAGGAGGCTGCCAAGAGTGCAGGGGGAAAAAAAGTACCCCAAGCACCTCTTTCAGGAGTTAAATCAGACACAGTTGGCCACCAAGCTCTTGTGCATGCAGCTCCATGCTCTGACTCCTTTTCACTTTGCAAAGCCACAAGATCCCTGCTCCTCTTGCAGTAGCACTAACCTCAGGACACCAAAATACTTTTGAGAGTGACACAAGCTTTCTGTGGGCCTCCCCTAATAATTAGAGAATTGTTACAAAGATCTCTTCTTCATTGTAATACTTCATGGCCTTAAGACTAAATCTTCATTTATTGAGTTACCAGTGTCAGCAATCAAAATGGCATAAGAAATCCTGAATTTTCCGGCTCATGCCACCTCCCTTAACAGATCTGCAGCAGATACGGGTGATAAAGCAAGGTCACTGAACATATGCTGGCAGACTATCCAAAGTTTCAGCCTCCATCCTCAATTCCAACATAAGAAGATGGTTTGAAGGTCTTGAAACAGAACCATCTGCAAACGGTGATTTGCTGGTATCATTATCTGGCTGCATTTGGAAGTCAATCAGTTTGTAAAACTGATCTCTCCTGGCATACTATCCCAAAACAACTGTTACTTCTCTTGCTAGTGGAAATTCTAGATCAATCGAGGAACACCTGCTCTTTAATTTTTTGGCTTCTTTTCCCCTAGACTAAAATAAAAATAAAAACACTTTGAAACCTTTGACATGAACTTAGAGACCAGCAAATGGAAGTGATGAGAAGGAGAAATCAGATGGTTACATCTGAAAGAAGCCAAATAAAAGGTTAAGCTACCCATAGATACATAATTGCAAAATACTCAGTACAAAAAACAGGGGAAACGCAACCAGGCCACAGCTGCACTTCAAATGTCTAGTGAGGACTGGGTTTATTGTCGGGGGAAATAGCGGAAGTATGGAACTATTTTTTGTTTATTTAATTTCATAGAATCACAGAATGGTTTGTGTTGGAAGGGACCTTAAAAATCATCTAATTCCAACCCCCATGCCATGGGCAGGGACACCTTCCACTAGACCAGATTGCTCAACTGAAAACAAACAGTCCAGAAGGAAACAGGTGGTGAAGGACCAGTGGATGGTCTGAGAAGGACAATGCATAATCCAAAGAAGTTTAAGGAAGCATGTTAAGAAACAGAAGAAAATACAAAGGAAGCCAGAGGAGGACTTTACTCTGGGACTTGCAGTGCTTTAACTACCTACATCAAAGCTTTAAATCCTCTTTAACATAAAATGCTTGTTCTCAACTTTTACCTTTGCAAAACTAACTTAGGAAGCAGGAGGCTCACTAGGCCAGGTCACAGAGTCCCAAATTCAGACCCTTCATGCCTGTGGACACCGTGCCCACACCCTTTCCTCTCGGTCAACATCCCCTAAAGACAGGGACTGGCTGCAGACTGCCCTGACCAGGAGTTGCTGCAGCAGCGTTTGGCCAGGGTGCATTTCATGCTCCCCTGCTGCTCAGGGCACCTCATCCATTCTCCTGAGGCTCCAGTGCTCTGTGCCAGCTGTGAGCCCCCAACAAACACCACAGTCACCTGCAGGATAGATTAGTACTTGGCTCTGCTAATCCTGGCTGGGATGTCCTCTCTGTTGGTGGCACGTCCTCAGTCACATCAGCTGCTGACTTCAGCTCGCACCAGAACCTCTAGAACCACACACAGGCAAGTCCTGACAATAACCTGACAGTTAGTTGATGCTGGGCAAGTACTACAATTTACCCCCAAGAGCAACAATCCTTAACTTCTCATCTGCCTAATAAACAACATTATAATGTGCTCCAAATTACTACAAAATGCTACATATTAAAATTTTAATCCCATTACTTCCCGCTTCCTTTTCTCTTAGGAGAAAAAGGTTGACCTGAATATTACATCTGCTGTTTGCTGCAAGCATCAAAGGATCTTCCACCAACATCTGGAAAGAGGATACAGTGACTTTTGGTCTCTCCCAGACTGTTGACTCATTTAAGCCTCATTGAAATTCAGAAGCTAAATCCATTTGCAAAAACATGATCATGAGGCATGAGAGAAGAGGGTCGGGGAAAATGCAGAGCAAAAACAGAAAGAGGAAAAGAAAATACCCAAAAAGGTCCAGAGAAAACACAGAAAAAATATCATACATCCAGATAAAAGCTGGAGATGGATTTGAGGAAAAAAAAATTGAAATCTGCATTTTGTAACTTGTGATTAACTCTGAGACTTATAATGTGGAATTTCTTCTTAATGCCCCTCCTGGAGGAAGGGAATGTAACTGGTCATGAAGTTCACACAGACTTATGTAAATACACATGCAAATAAGTTGTTTTCTTTGAGCTTCTGGCCAGTTGCCCCTGCAGGGGGTATCTGAGACTTAAAACTTTGCCCTGCCAGGATCAGGATACCAGAAATAGATCCAGAAAAGAAAATGGACCCTTCCTTCAAAGGGACTCAAGAGCACACAGGTCATTTGCACTCAGACAGTGTGCAGTGCTCCCACCTCACCCATGGGAAGAGACAGAGCCATCTCAGCAAGCACAAGGATAACAGATGCAAGTGGGATGGTGCTAAAAAGCCACCCTACACCTTGAGGGAAAGAGGAAATACCTACAGCTGACCCTGCAAGCTATCAGGAAAGAGGAACCAATGGGGTGGGGAATGGGGGAAAGTGGAAGTGGCTGCTGTCCCAGTGATTTCTTGGTAATCAACCCCTCTTCCCCTTAGGCAAGGAAAGGTGGCCAATCTTCAGGAGGGTCAGGAACAGCCAAAGAACCAAGGGAACTACCTTCACACTCTCAGACACACAAAGCCACCTCTGACAGCTCCAGAAACTGTCACTCAATGTCCGTTTTGAGACATAAAAATAAAGGATTTTTTTTTAAAGGCACTCAAGTTTCCATTTTCCCAAAGGAAACAGGAAAATAACCCCAGGTAGTAAATCTCTGCACAGACTCACCTAACTCCTGTGCAGGTCTTGCGTAAAAAGCATGAGGAGGTTAGAAGGGATGGGTGGAAATAACATTTAGGTCAAGTTTAAGTAGGTTTAAGGAAGAAAATCTTTAAGTGGAACATCCCTCTCAAGCAGAGGATGCTGTGATGCCTGTGTAAATCACCAAGCTGCCAGCCTGAGGTGGGAGGGCTGGCCCCTTGCCGGGGCTGCCTCTCCCGCAGATAAAGGGTTTCCTCCCTGCTGCCTCTGCCCTGTAAAAGCAGGTTTGCTCCCGGAGGGAGCTCTCTAAAAGCTCACAAAGCCTCTTGCACATAAACAAAGAGTAAATACCGTGGCTTAATGTTACTTACCTCAGAATATACTGTTTGTTCTGCACAGAGATTTAGTTAACTACAAACAGAAGCAAGGGGGCAGACTCTAAGGGCTGCCCTGCTGTCGTTTGGGTCAGAAAAACTAAAAAGACCTTAAATGTCTGATTATCTTTTCTGCTTTCTTAGTTTTGCCGTGGGGTGGGCAAGGGTGATGTGTAGGACTAATTGCGATCACTCAGCCAGGCAATCAGTTTATACAAAAGTGTTTGGATTTTCTGTAACTTTAAAAAAAACTATTCCTTCTCACACACACTTATTGCAAACTGTTGATTCTGTAGGATCTTCTGTACAAAAAAAAAATATGATACTTTTATATTTTCCATTTGCCATCACAAAAATCTGAAAAATAATTTTTCAGTATCTTATAAATATATAGGATCCATTGTGTTAACCATTTCTTTTCATCTGTTAGTTAAGTGGCTGAACCATTGAAAAATGTAAATTATTAGAAGCATTTTTAAAAAAACATAGGAAACTTTAAAACCCTGCATTCACACAAAAACAGATGTGCGGGTCCAGAAGATGGGAAGACTTAATTAACAATGCTCACAATTAACAGGGTGACAAATACAGAACAAACATTACTTGGAATAGGAAAGTGTTACTTACCAACCATTGCACTCACTTCTCCTGCCATCAGCAGTGGGACAGTGTTGTTGTACAGGTTAACATCAATGATACCTTTCCGAATTGTTTCTCCTACTTTTGCTCCCAGTAATACTGAGCCAGTGGTTTCAAAAACTGAAGCCAAAATGCAAGCCTGGCGTAAAGTAACAACACCAGAGCCCACGGCCGTTCCGAAAGAATTTGCAACATCATTTGCACCGACAGAAAAAGCTAAAATAAAAGCAATGATAAAACCCACAATGACCATCCACAGGTACTCATCCATTGCCATCTTTCCCCAAACTGCAGATTTGCTTCCCCTTTGCAAATAGTTAATAGTCAAGGCTGGAGGGCACCGCAACGGATTTGGAAAGCAGATTTCTTGTAAACAATGAGTTCTCTCTGGAAAGTGCTGGGTAGTGTTAGAATGTGAAGAAACTGCTAACTGCTGATTTTCGAACTACTATAAATACTGTTCATTTGGCTGCCTTCGGTCAGCAGTGAAACACATTCCATATTTTGCTTCCAAACTGGTAGGACTGAGATGTTCTGTCCTGCAACAGAGAAAAAAAAAAAAAAAAAGAAAAAAGAAAAGAAAATTGAAAAAAAAAAAAAGGGCAAATACTCAGCAGAGCTCAAAACAATGCATGTTTTCAGAAGTAAACAGATGATTTAAACCCACTAATGGGGTCCTACCTCAGCATGTGACTGCTCTAATCATAAAGCAATTCAGAAAAGATTCAAATTAGGTCACCTCCAAAGCAATATGTTTCTTGCAATATCACTGACTGAGAAAATCTTTTGAGCAATTTAAAAGGATTTAGAAAGTTCGAGAATCTTGTTTGTGTGGAATTTACCAAACAGAGCAATAAGCCCTCTTTCCAGCAGGAGGATTCCTCTTGGCTTTTTGCACCCAGTGAACATAAGACATATAGAGTACATAAACCATACTCCCAGCTGATATAGAACACCTAGCTCCACTGACCTCAGCAGAGCTCTCCACATTTTATCAGCTGCAGCCATGGATGTGCTCCTTTGAAAAATTATTTATATGCATGTCTAAGAAATACCATTGAAAATACTCTGAAGAACATTAATATTCATCTGTTCTTATCACATCCCATGCAGTAAGAATACAATTTCCTTACAGCTTTTCAGTCACTGAAACAGCGCAATAATTTCAGTATTTCCATGTAGCTCTACTGATTTAGAGAAGTCTATGAAAAAGGTGCCATGAAAACACTGAACTCTTTTTTTTCCTATAGATAGTTACCAATTACTAACAGTTATTATGTTCAAACTATTGTCACAGATATCTTTGAGTATTTATTTTGACAGTTTCAGTTTTATGACTGCCTTTTGAATTACATCTTTCTTAGTCCGATAAAAGAGTAAGCTCTTTCAAAGCAAGAAACGGACACAGAGAAAGGGAGTTTAAAAAATAAAACCTTCATCATCATCATCCAAAAGATTGTTAAATAGTGTGATAAGGCCCACAGTGACATGAAAATGGTCAAAAGCTAGAAGCACATTTTCCCAAACCACCTATCTCCTCCAAAGGTCAATTCTCTTCTGTTACTGGCCACCACAAAGACATCCTGTGGCCCTGTGGCAAGGGGTTAAACAAACATTTAGCAGCAAATATGCATCAGCCAACCTCTTCTAGTTCTAGAGAGCAGGGGATGTCAGATTAAAGCCCTGAGCCCACCTCATGCTCACTCTCTTTATCTCCCCACAGTCACTTCAATCTCATACAATATTCCCACATGCACAGTTTCAAGATCATGCTTAATTTCTTTCAATGACCCAAATGCAATTTGGGTCCTGCAGTAGCAAGGAGGAAGGGTCTCTGAAACCCCTGAAATAATAGCAAAATTTAAAAATTAAAAGAGATTTTGCATACTCCTGAGATGCTGGATCCTTGAGAACGACCAAGAGGAAAATAAAACATTTATCCATAAGTGTTTCCTAGAACACTCTAAAATTGATGTCAAGGATTGATGCTTTCTCTACAGACATATATTCAGCAAAAAAAAAAAAAAAAAGATGCCCCTCTTTTTTCCAGCAGGCTCCAAACTGGCTGAACAACTGTTACTTCAGTCTTTCCAGACATGGAGCAGACATCAATCTTTGAATGCCTTACACTCTAAAATATTCTAAAATAACATCTCAGAAGGTCTAAATGGCTAAAAACATTTGTATAAGGATTTTTATACTATGACATAACATGAGAAAACGAAGCACCAAAGCATGTTTTCTGTTGTTGCTTTTTTATAATTCATGAGTACTCAGCCCATTGAGTGGAAAAGGACTTGACAGAAACAGAAAAGGCTAATGATATTTGGAAGAAACAATTATAGTTAGCACTTGTTTGCCTGTGAATGAAGACAAAACCCCACTAAAAGCATTTGTTAAAAAAAATTCTATTATGCATGTCAGATTTTTGCTAGGAGATGAAGTACTGGACTAGAGTCGTTCCTTGATCCTGGAGATTAATGATTAAATTCTTCATCCTGCATGCATTTCCACAGTACCTTTGCCAAGTCAGCCTCAGTGCCCCAGTTTCTGTTCCTGAAAATGGGCAAAGTGACTGAGGTCCATGCATGCATCCAGACTGTGATTATACAAGACCCATTTCTTTGGACCAGCTAGATAAAAGCACACCCTTATTCCCAACAGAAATCTGTCTTTTCTCCACTTATCAACCAACCTATCAATTTACTATGGTGACCCAAATCCTGGGACTGAAGGAAAGAGCAGGGTGATTGTGTCATTCCCCCACCAGAATTCATGGGACAATGTTTGCCAAATCTGGCTCCTCCAGCCACAGCGAGTTCTTGCAGTGTCCAAAATAAACCACTAAGTCACAAGGTTGCCTTTATTAGCTTCCCTGGGAGAGGGTGGGGTGAACTCCTCCAGATGGTCCCAAAGAAATTAAAACTTCAAGTGTGCATATGTGTGCTCCTAAATTGCCTCACGAAGGCCAAAGAGTCTCCAGGAGACTGTCAGCAGGGCTTTTGGCAAAGGGCTCAGAGAGGCAGCTACATAAACTCCCTCCCTGTGAAATAGGATATATGGCCTCCAGAGAAAAGGATGTTTTAAGTAAGAAATCACCCCTCCTGTCATTTTATGCAAGGTGATGGTTCAAAACAGAGCTTCCTCCAAAACCTGAGAGGCTAAACTTGATGTCCACTGTGTTGGCACAAGCAACAGCACAGCAGCAGCCAAGCTGTGTCTTTAACAAATGGAAATCAAAAGGAAAAAAGGAATAAACACATTTTTAAAAATTAATATGTAGGCTGCCTTTGAATGGCTAGGAGTTACTACTTTCAACCTTAGAAAACAGTAAGGGATTTTAAATGCTTACCAAAAAAAAAAAAAAGGCACATCTCTGCTGAGAAAGTTTTCAGAAATGCAAAATATCCTGCAAAGCAGGCCAGCGACTAAATACAGACTAAATCTTGTAGCATGCTTCTTTCTAGAGCCCAAAATACATTTGGCATGCTCAGACACGCTGAACTATGCCCCATATCACCTAATGTAACCCAAGAGCCTGTGGTGTTTCATGCTGTTACTGGGATGAAAAAGAAACTGGAAAAAACACCATGCAGGAGGGAATAGCAGGTGATCTGCTCCATGTGTGACACCTGGAAGTCACCAGCCTGTGTCTCTCCTGTTCTCACTTATATTTCATCAACGTGCCTCTATGCAATTCCACCTGACCTGCTGGATGCTGGGAGATCTTCCCAGTTACCTCTGCGACTGATACCTCCTCTGCACTCAGGTGTGCTGTGCTACCACAGCAGACTCTGGATGGAAAGTACATTTTCCTATTTAGGCTTTGGCTAACTCTTCCTGAACCAGCCCAACCTGTTCTGCCATGCTGCAAAACTCACACTTGGCCATTAGCAGGGCAGAGGAATTGTGTTAGGACCAGGAGCTGCAGGACCTGAAGCTGGAGCGTGCATCTCTAATGGCTGGAGAGAAATGCATAGAGATGGCATTTCAAGCTGGAAGAAGCTAATTCTGCATTAAGGCAAGTTTTTTTTTAGCTAGCAGAGTTTTCTTATGGTCCACAGTCTGTGTACCATACTTACAAGGTTCGAGCTGAAGCTTTTTAAGTGGAATTAGAAACTTGCACCTCAGCGAGAAAAATTTGATATTTGGAAATGCTCAGCACATCCCTCTGCCTCACTGGCAGATGATCCAGACATCCCCCTCAGACTGTATTTTGTTGTTCACTAAACAGCTTGTTATAACTCTGTCAACACAGAGTGCTATTTTTTCCCTAAGGGAGAGATGAGAACAAAATCTAGGTAAAAAAGCATCTCAATTCATGCACAATGACAAGTGAATCCTCAGGAAAAAGTTAGGATTTAATGGTAAGCATGAGATCACTTTAGGACATGTTTATATATAGACATTTACTAAGACAGGTCTCCTGGAAGCTATTCATGGTACACTACTAAGCCTAGACAATTTTTAATTAAAAAAATAATACTAAATTTGAAAATCAGAGGTGCCAGGGTTTAGGGATTTTTGGTTTTGCTAAATAAATTGCTGCTAAAGAGAACTGAGAAGTATCTAACAGCAGGAATGAATGGATAAATAAAAGCTCAGTACTAAGTTCAAATTCTAAGGAAGTAATCAGAGTGCATTACCCTCCAGCAATCCGACTATATGACATGAAGGAACAGAGATCCCATAAAAGTCCTTCAATCTTCTCTTCACCCAAAGTTAGGGAAGAACCTACAGCACTTGTGAAGCACTGAAAGGTATGCAGCTCATACCATATATAAATCATGCTGCATGCAGCTCTCATACTCTCAGAAGTTGCCCCATGCTGCAGTTGAAAATTTTATTCTGCTCTGGATGGGACAGAGATTCTGCAACATCCCAGTTTTAACCGATTTGTTGCTGCCCAAATATGAACAAAAATCAAAGGATAGCAGCTAGTGTAGCATTTCCCAAAATAATTTTTATGACTACTCCGCCTTGCATTATGTCAAGGCAGACAAGGAAGGACAATTTCTTTTCCTCTGCCGTGGTGAAAACAGTAGATGTTTAATGATTGACAGCGGCACTGGATTTGTACTGACAGGCAGGTTCACTTCTAGTTTCCAGTGGCGGAAAAGTCTGTCTAAAATGCTTACCAGACAGCAGCTTCTGGGAGCTTAGTCCATATCCTCTGTACTTCTTTCTGTTGCTTTTTATATAAAACTGCTCTGTCAGGTTCCCACCTATGTGTATAAACTCAGGCCAGATCCGTCATTCCAGTCTGCGGGTACTGAACGCAGCACTGCATAGAAACCAAGCCTGGTTTATAACCAGAGCTACTAACATCCCTCTTATCAATAGTTCTTATCATTTCCAGTTCATGCTCAGGCCACAAGGCTCACAAATTATTTACTTTAAATTACTAATGCTACATTCATGATATGAAAGGTGGTATTGAATCAAGTGGTTCAAGACCAAGAACATCCCTATATGGCTCTAAATTACATGCACAGGACTTGTCACAAGGCCAAACATTATGCAAGTTCAATGCTCCAGTACACAAAAAGCACTCTGAACTTACTATTTAAAAAAAAATCAATTACCACATCAGCAGAAGCAGGTTTTATATCAATCAGTTCCTATTTTAACACATTCACAATGTGTTTTAGCATACTTCATGCTACTACTTGATATGGAAACAAGACTGAAGTTGATAGCTTTCCAAGGATTCCCGTCCAGTTTAACAGTGCAGAGAGGGACTGTCACTGTCAGCTCCCAAAACTTCCAGAGGATGCTTCCTTTTCCTAGTCCCTATCAACCTTCTGTTTCCACCACTGAAAGGTCACAAATGGATATAAAATATCTAGCATGAGATTTTGCTGCTGAAAACATTCACTAAAAACACAGACAGCAGTCATTTTAAGCAATTCTACAAACAAGTAAGAAGGTGAAATATCAACAAATTCTCATGCACTTGCTGATAAATATATTTTTCTCTAACTAAAGGACAATTTAATCCTTCAGTGACTGAACAAAGTCTTTCTAACAGGCAAGTAGTTTTTATGACTCAATACTAGAGATTTTCAAGATCCATTCAGAGAAAACAAGTGTTCATGGTTACAAAAAACATGTTTTATAAAAGAAAGCCATGCAGAGAAGTCTTTAAAACTCACCCAGTATTTAAAAGTTTTTTTCAGGAGAAAAATGAGCTAAGTTCTTCTAGCAACCTTCCCTCCTTATCAGAAATACAGGTTGAAGTCTAAAATAGACATCCTATCATTCAGCACAGTCACATCTGAACATGCAAACTTTCAGAGGGTAGAAAGAGGGCTGTAACTTACACCAGGCAGTCCGGGGATAAAATTCACTCCGGCACAGGAGAGCACATAAGACAACACTGAGAAGCATCAATGCGAGTCCAGATTCTTATTCAGTAGGTGAAAATCTGCCTCCTCTTAAGCAAAGAATTCTGCTGGGGGTGGGCACTGATAAAACACAACACTGCGTCACGGCTGCACCAGAGAGACAAACCAATCCAATGAAGCTCGTATTAAAAGCAACAAAACGTTCCCTTCCCCCCTCCCCACCCCCAGGCATAGGCATAGACAAGAAAGGAAATCTCATTTTTGACTGTCAGTTGGGCGTTTTGGTGAGATCAGGTAATGTCTGAGGAGTCTCAAATCTTCTATTTGCAAGCACACTTAAATGCACTTTTAATTCAAGTGCATGTGACAGCAGGGTATATACATCCAATTTGGGAATGATGTTGCTTGCATGCTTGCTACTTTATCCATGTCAGCAGAGGTCCCACAGGCTACACAGACTGCAGAAAGTTAAAGATGTGCACAAGTTTTGACTGGATCGATGCCTAAGCAAACAACTTCACTTTCAACAGTTCAGCCTAAATTACCCAATCCAGATTCCTTCAACCGCTTTCCTTTAAGTGGGAAACATTTTTGCACATAAGTCAAGGCAAAACTAATGTTTGCCTAAAAGTACCCAGCTTAGCTTTATATAAAATAATCGCTTTAAGACAATATAATGCATTTAAGATATCATATTCAGCAAAAAGGAATTAAAATCAAAACTGCATTGTCACAGTTAAAAATCTGACTAACAAAAATTTATTTGGACACATTTGTGGTTTATGAATTTATCTGCTAGGTTTTACTCCATTCTGAGTCACTGAAATGTGTGTAATGCTATTACAACTTAATATAATTAAATCTGTAAATTTTCTGCATTTTGAACATTTGAGAAAAACCAAATCAATTCAGATTTTTAAACACAGACTTGGAAACATAATCCTTTCTTGAGCTATTTTTTTCAAGCTTGAATAAAGGATATTTCCTATCAAGAAGTCAAAAATTTTCTGAATTGGTTAAATTCAGCTGCACATCTGCATGGCTTATTTGGTAAAACTGAAAGTGTCTTACATTTCTTAAGAAAACTCACATGGATTAGCAAGCCTACATCACCTTCTAAAAGAATTAGGGCAAAATTCCAACTAGAAATCTGCAATGAAGAAATTACATTAAAATCCCCCCACAAAAAAAAAAAAATATTATACCTATTGGGCCATGATTATTTTTAAGGTCTATACCCAACTACAATTAAGTCTGCAATACAGCTGCTACCTTTATGAAAAGCTACATCTCTCAAGTCTGGTTGTGATGTCTTTCCTTTTGCTTCTGTAATAGCTGGCAAACAGGCTTCCAGTTTTTAGAAAACTGAGAAGCTAAGACTTTCACAGTGGTTTTCTCTTATGGACAAAAGCAACATATTTTATAAAGCATGTTAATGTTTTCCTGCAGATTATATATTTTAATAACCTTTTTTTACTTTTTTTTCTAACAAGTAGCATCAATCAATTCAAGTGAGAGCAACCATAATCGTAAACATTAAGTGAGCTTGTATTTACAGATCTGGATTCCAAAGTTTTAAGGAAGTGAATAAATAAGCACAGAAACTTCTTCTAGGACTTGTTTAACTTTATAAAGTAAAAAAAAAAAAAAAGAGAAAAGAAATTGCAAAATATTATTCCATGTTCTCTTTATAGCTGATGTCTGCCTCCAACCCGGACAGCCCCGGTAAGCATTAAATCCATCCTAATTCTCCTTCAGAGAATTAGGATGGCCCATTCCCCCAGCCTAGAGAAACCACCACCAGCATGCAGGTAAAAACACTGCTGAGGGGACATGTCATTTGAGAGGTATCTATTTCAATTTCAAACCTCAGAAGCTGCTGGCCTGACCTGTGGGAAGCATCTCAGACCCAGGAGAGCTGCAAACTGGAACCATTTGAGTGCTGCTTCCCACGAGCCAGCCTGGCCACAATGGTGGTTTCTTGTTGACCTAAGCTTCAGAGCTCGGTCTACACGCAAAGCAAAGGATATAATAAACAGCACAGAGAAAAGGAAATATCTTCAAAGTTTTTGTTCTGCTACATCAGCATTGTGGACTTCAGGCATGGGAAAATTCAAGCCAAGATAGGTTGACCATTAGAAAGAGTTATAATTTGGGACACCACTAAAGAAGCAAGCAAAGGAAAATTTATAAGACCACAGAATAAATTACAAGGATTGGTTTTTGGAAATGGCAGCACTAGTTTGGTTCCCATCAAATCAAACATTTGTAGAAATTATAAATTACAATCTCGATCAGATATCATAATTGGGTTTTAATTGTAATTTATTTTGGTAAATCCACAATTGATAGATTCTTGTTTTATTTAACAAACTCATATAAGGCAGATTTACATTCAGGTTTAAATAATGTAATAGGACAAGCCAATTTAAATATTTAATTTTAAACCCCGTTTGTTTTGCATTTCTGCATTAGCTATTTTCTGAAAAATGCCCAGGTTCTCATCTCCCATTGACCACTAAAATGAAGTTAATTTTGCAACTAAGGGTAACTTTTATATCAAATGTAACTGGCCTTTTTTGCCATTCAGGTTGGAAGGCTACATTATTATTGTAAATTTTTATTCATATTTTAAAACACAAACATTTTGAGTAGAAAATAATGGAGGATGAGTAGAATTTTCTAACATAAAAACCCATAAGAATTGGAACCTGAATGCCTGTAAAATGCATTTACTCAGGAACAGAAATACAACAAAAACACCCAAAAGCTGCAAGGTTAGTGACCAGCTAGAAGAGCTTCTGGGCTCTCACATACCTGCTGGGACTCTAAAACTGGGAGCCATAAGCACCTGGGGACCCTGACCCTGCCTGGGAACCCTTAATCCCCCTCAGTCTATAAACAAAGAAAAAAAATTTAATTAGGAGGCATGAAAATGGGTGGCACATGGCAGCCCATTGCACCTCGAAGAAATCTCCAGCCCTCTTCTTTCTCGTACTGAAGGCCTCCATGACCATCTCCACCATGGGAGCCTTGAAGCCAATCATTACCTGGAAATCAGCCCTGAGGTCCTTCAGACTAACAGAGATTTAACCAAACCTGCTCTACCAAACACAGCACCTCTTCTTGGAGCTCTGATAGTTCTATTATGCTCAATGAATACCAACAAAACTCTGAGCATCTGCTCTGCAGAGAGCTGAAATACAGTTTAAGTTTAAAAGAGCCAATGAAAGCACATTTGCTTTTGCATATGGATAGTAAGTTCTGAAACATTCTGTTATCTATCAGGATAATGTCCAAAAGAGATGCATCCATGTTTCACTGCAAGAAAACCATCTCAGGGACTCTTTGGAAAGTTTAATGCAGTAGACATAAAAATTAAGAAGTCATTTAGCATTCAGGGATGGAGCAACTCCTCTACTCTAAGGAATCAAATCCCTTGTATGGGCTTTCTTGATGGCTCTGAACTCTGTCACCCTGTCATCCAAACATTTTTTTTTTCCAGCAAGCTTGTGGCCTCTCAAAGAGGACATGCCACCCCAGTCAGGGGACTTCCATTCCCAGTGGTCGAGGTGATTTAGTTGTGCTTGCACAGGCATGCATGGAGAGCTGCCATGTTACAGCATGTGACTCTGCTTGAGATCACACTTGTCTACTGAGTGAGCCAGCCCTGGGAAATGAAAGGGAGGAACCCACAAGTAGAATTGCTGGAGGCCAAGGCTGGCACAGAGGAGGATGACACAGGCTCCGGGTGCTGTGTGGCCTGGGAGAGCCATGCTGACTCCAACCCCTACCACAGCACAAGCCCGTGTCAAGCCAGGAGGAGTTCAAAGGCAGCAAAGCAATTCTGAAGGGGCAAGGCTTTGGCCAGCGCTGACTCAAGCACTGCCCCAGTTAACACTGGGAACTGGACTTGGATCACCTGTGACTCCAGCCGACTGACCAGAGACCAGGGCACACCCATGACCATGCTAAGACCAAGGAAAAGTGTAACCTGCTGTTCAGAGCCACCCTGAGCCTAATCTTCCTCTCCTCAGATCCATATCCAAAAAGAACCAATCAACATGGGCACAGTACTATAAAAGCCCTGGCTACTGTTCACAACTCAAGGAGCATTATCCTGACATACTAACGGACCTGTACCGACTTTACACAGAACATAAAAACTGCCCACGAAACACTCCTGTGGCAATCCAAAAATATGCATTTTGCAAATTCAGAGGCTTATGCAAAGATGCACTTGGTGAAAAGCCAGAGTGTGGTTGCCAAAAGTCAACAATGCAAATTTTTCAGATAAAGGAAACCTGACACGTCCAGCCCCAGATTGCCTGCCATTTCCATTTCAGCTTGGGTTTCAGAGAACAACCACTGTGGAGCCTTCTGTTTGAGCCAGAAGAGATGGCTGGAGCTCCCTTGAGTCCAGCAACCCCCTCTCTTCAAACAGAGCTGGAATGAGTGAGTAGCTATCAACATGCCAAACCACACTGGCTGGCTCTCACTGCCAACCTCCAAAATCGGTATGGCCCACGGGACAGAAGACCAAACACTCCTGAAATGATCTAGCTGAATGGAAAAAGGAGGAAAGGACCAGGGGTATAACCAAACAGAGGAGGGATGACACTCACAGAGGTGTCTACCACAGAGGTGTCAACCAGGGTTATGGTGGTAAATGGAAGTAGATGAGACCAATACACTCTGACAATGAAAATTTTGTTGGTTTTTTTTTTTTTTTCCTTTTCCCTATGAGCATTGCAGTAATAGAGATAAAGGGGGAAACAGCAAAGTTGTGACCTTGGCTTCCTTTCAGAGGAATTGGAGCCAATCTTATGCTGCCTGGTGACCATGCAAAGCATGGCATCTGCCAATTAATAGGCCTGTTGCCTCCTCAAAGCCCAATAGCTGCTGATCTCTGTTCTTGAGTCCATGTAATATCCACATCTGTCTCCTGCAGCCTTTGCTGCTAGAGGCATGAGAAGCATGATGGTGAAGCAAATACCTTGAGTTCCACCTACCAGGCAGCGTTAACGTCCTGGTAGCTTCACCATAGGTTGACAATACTACTGAAGCAAAGAAGTGGCCAAAAGACTTGTCACATGGGCTACAGATTAAATCACTGTCAATGCAATGTGCCAAGAGTGTCCCACAGGGTTCTTGGCTTAGCAAACACCTCCAAGAGGACTTACTAAGGGTGTGTGGTCATATGAAGCAGGTCGAGAAAAGTTAGGCTTTATCTCTCATGGAAGGCCAGGGAGCAAACCCAGTAGTCCAGTGCCAATGTCCAAGTGGAGTGCAAAGGGTCTTCCTAAAGATTTGGGCAAGATAACAGCACACACGGACTGTATTCATCTTCTGAAAGAGCTTGAACAACTAAAATTTCTCTGCTTGACACACAGGCTGTAGGGAAGAGGAAGTTATTAGGCAGCAGAATGTATTTGAGTACTTGGCCCCAGCAAACAGGGCCACTGGCTACTGTGCCTCATCCTCAGGAGAAGGCACTCCCAGCTAAGCCACGATGATGACAGTGATGCATTTCAGAAGCCCGATGGCTGCCGAGAGGAGAAAAGATAGAATAGATGCTGCTGAGGTCAGGAATAGCAAAGCGGATTCCATGAGGAACCCTCCCCTCTTCCCTGCCTTGGTGTGAGGACCAGAGAACCTGCTCTGGTGTGAGAACCAGAGCTAGTCATGCCAGGCTCCTGCTATGGCCACCATGGCTCAAGCTGGGGCTTCTCTAGACTGCATCTTCCTTGCAGAAAATGACCAACAAAAAATGGGAGTGGCCCAGGCTGACACTGACACAGGCCTCTCTGCTCCACTCAAGCACTGTGAGAAGAGCCACATCACTCCAAGGAAGGGTGCAAATTCCAGAATTAGCTGAAAAAATCAAACAGAGAATGAGAAAATAACCCCCAAAACCAAATAAAATTTAGACTATGGCAGCCACACACGACAATCACACCATGTCAAGATTCCTCTGAAATAAAGAACATGCAGAGCACATTTCTTGCAAGACCTGGAATCACTGTCATCCTGATAAGGAAAATTTACCCACTGTTATCCATAAAACAAATGTGCAAGTAGATAATCATATAAACAAAGAACCCTGAATACACAGGCAAAAAGAGTATAAAGTATTTTTTCCTTTAAGGAAGTAATCAAGGAATCTATAATTAATAAAAAAATGGTTTCTTGTCACCAAGACCTTCAGAAGTCACATAAATCATTTCCTCTTCCATCTCTTCTACACATAAACTAAAAAGGGAAAAATCAATTATGCCATTTCTTCAACTATCAATCAGTTCCTCCACTTTGAATTAAGAAGATCTTTAATTAAATCAAATTAATAAAATTATGTGAGGAAAAGAGTTGCTCTGAAACAGTAGGATACATTACTCCCAAATCAGGCCTAATATTTCAATCAACACTGTCTCCAAGCCTTTAACCAGATATCTTTCACAATTTGATTTTTTCTTTAAAACTTCAGCAGACATGAAGATATCTTAATCACTTAATTTAATACTAATGAATAAATAGATTACAATAAATTTGGGCTATATTACAAGTTTGTTTCTTTCAAATCCATAGTACTATGGTTTTACAAGAAAAATAATCCTTTTCAGTTTAAAAATTCCTCAGTTAAGCAAAAAGTATTTTCCATTCTCTAAAGTAATCCAGAACCTGGACTGTATTGTTCACTAATGTACTTTCCATCTGGGATACACTGGTGCACTAATCATATGTGAAATTCAGGGGTGCAGAAGACCATTCTATATCTACTTGCAAACACTATCATCAATTACTGAAAAAACTATTTAAAATTGGGAAAAAAAATGCAAACTCATCCTCTGGCTACTCTAATCCCAGGATTCTATTTTGACTGAGATTCTCTAGGTTTTATTTAGAAAACAGATTAATTGCACAAACTCAAATGCACAGTTCTCCATCAATAAAGTCTTCCACAAGAACATGCAGGAACCCACACTGAGTGTGCCTCATGGGCAAACACTATGAAAGAAGTAATGCTGGGAGAAACACTAGGTGAACACAGAGGTACAGGTAACACGAAGAAAACAAATGTGCAGATTTACTTGTTCCAGTCAACAACAGCAGCTAAAGTTTATTGATTTCAGTTTCAGCAGCTAAAAATCCATTAAACATTCTTATATGATACAGACAATACTATCCCATATTCAAATTTCTATCAAAGTAATAAAATAGGCTAGGATTTTCCCACAGTCATTGCAATTTACTTATCAATTAGTACAATAAAACCTATTATAAAATGTAAATATCATAAAGTGCAAGTAGTTTTTGTATCCCATTGTGATGTAGCAGCTCAAGTATATGGAAATATCTAAGTAAAGAGACTGAAAAAATGTAACTGGAAAAACATAACTACAAAAATAGCTGGACACATTCTCGGCCACTGTCTCTCCGCTATTCCCTTTATATCCACTGTAAAACTATTTCCAACACACTAATCACATCTATTCGGAAGAAACTAAAATTATATGATTTCAAACTATTTTCATTTTAAAAAATAGTCCTTTAACAACTGCTTTTACTCTTCTATCTAATTATATACTCTTAAAGGCCAAATATTCAGTCAGTATACAAAAATAACCATAGTCTTTTATTAAGTATAAGACACACCAGATAGGAGTTCATAAGAAAAATAAAGATTTTCTTTGCCTGCCACTACCAGCAATACTTTTCAATACAGGAAAACACATTTACTTTTAAAATTTTAAATACATATACACCAAAGTCTTAATAACTTTGTATCAGAGACTTACTACAATCAAATCTGTTCACAGCATCATTAAGTTGTTGGACTGCATGGCCAGTATTTCCTTCGAGATACTTCACGGCGCAGCCAAGATGTTCAAAAAACTATCTCTCCAAAAAGCTCTCTCCTAACTCAATACTAAGTAATCTGCACTTGTAACTCCACAACCCTGCCAAGAAATCTTACCTAGAACATTTTTCTAACCAACAGTCAGATAGAAAAGATAAAATTGATTAATATTTGATTCTGGCATCTGTCTAAGGACACCATGAGAACAATACATTATAAGGTTACTCAAATTAAAGGGCTAGCACTATTTTTTTCTTTTACCTATGCACCTGTCGTCATACTTTCTATGCAAAGGGTGTTTATTACATGCAAGCAAAACCCCTAACTTCCTACTTTGTAATGGTCTGAGCTTATCCATATTCAATGTATGTTTCAAAAAAAAAAGCCCCAAATTGATTTCAAGTACAAAGCAGCAGCTATCTCATCCACAAATAAAAACTACAGCGATGTTCTGCTCTTCCTAAAACAAGCTTGAAGCCATGATTATATTAAAGACACAGATGTGAGGGGATTTTTCAACTTCCAAACAGACATGCAAACAAAGTATTACAGTTCAGGGGTGCAGGTAAATGAATAAGCAAGAAAACTACGTGACGTTTGTGCAGCGTCCTCTCAAATCCTGCAATCCCTTCTAGAAAGTCTGGGTCTACATCTCCCTCTTCTTTACTCATGTTCTTCTCGCATGGCTTGGTCTCAGAAACTTTCCATGCCTGTAACGGAAACTTGAGCCAACTTCTTAAATGTATGATTTCTTCATCTCCACTCATCATCCACTTCTGTTTCTGAGAAGCTCCTCATCATGACACCTGTATCTCAAGAAGCAAAACAGGAAACATCACAGGGATGAAGCAATGAAAGATGAATAATAATATGCCTCTGTGTCTTTAATAAAATCCCAACTTTCATTCAAGTTCCTTTTAGGAAATCAGAGTTCCTTTCACAAGTGCGAAGCTTACAAATGCAAGCATCGTGTGCCAAAAACAAGGTAACCAATGCAATCTCCCAATCTGCACCTCTGATCCTGACACGATGAGCAGGAGAAATCCTGTACCAGCTAGCTTTACATACTATGGAAAATATGACCGGGTGCCAAGCTTGCAGAACTAGTCTGCGGCAGCCAGCTCAACTAAAAGAAACTGCTGACCCATCTGTTGACTTACCCGCTACTGAAAACAATGCCACTTATCTTTACTCAGGACTCATTTGTCCAAGTAGAGCTCTAGCCCACAAGTTAGATGAAAAACAAAGATGTAAGTAAGCCTCTCCTCTACTTTTCCCATTGCTCCCTAACCTACACAACTTCCACAGCACACAGTTTGTGGTTTTGTATACTTATCAGGTGCAAGAGAAGACAAAGCTTTCTCTGCATTACAGCAGCTTAACTACAAGGCGACAAAGGCCTTAAGTATTTTCAATCCACCATAAAATTTGGCACTGGGGTGGAGGGCACTCACCTATCTGTTTCTGCCGTCCAAAACTTGGGGTCAAGCAGGCCCAAAGCCAAGAGCAGCACTGTTTAGAGTCTAACAACAAAACAGCAAAGGGATGACTCATCTGCAAAACAGAGACACAACCATCTTGTGTCCAAAGATGCAGCTTAAACCATCTGCCTGCCTGGATGCTGAATGAGGGGGTACAGGAGAATTCTTTCTGCAGCTTCCCCAGCCATGAAGCCATCAGAGCAGATAAGCAGGCACCAAAACCATTCTGCCAGCCAGCTCTCAGTGAAACAGAAGCATGAAAGCAATTTTATCTCTCCCTTTTAGGGTTAAGGCCACCTTTAAATAAACATTAGCATCAAAACCGCTTTGTACCAGAAGAAGAGCAGACCCTACATCTTATCAGCTACCACCTAAACTTCTCAGAATTCCACATCTCATCTAAAATCCTTCTTTATTCTGCTAAAGCACTTGACAGCAGCAGGCTCCATACAAATGAATCAGAAAGACAGCATAGTCCTTCCCTTATTGCTCCTCGTGAAACGGGGCACATTTCAGCTTTCTTACAGCAGAAACAAGGGACAGCTGTAGGGACAGAGTCCCACCAGAGCACAAAGTTTTGGCTTTGCTTCTTGCACATCACAGTCGAGAAGGTAACTGAGCCTTAGACAGTCAAAGCAAGAAGCCCTTTGAGAGTGCTCTGGGTATTGCAGAAAAAAAGAGCTTTTACATAACTGGACAGAAATGTATTTGCTGTGCTGGGATTACATGGCAAAGAAAAATATATATTCCCCCAATTCTGAACTCTTGATTAAGTCCTTACCTTCAAAAGTGTTTAGAAGGCAAACAGTCCTGAAAGCTTGTGCCTCAGTGATCATGCCTGCTACTGAGACATGCTACTGCCTACTCAGGAAAGGTAACTATCACAGATTTCAAGAGCTTAAAAGCTTTCAAAAGTACTAAAGCTGAGGAAGCCACAAATGTCTAGCTGTCAGAACATCCAGAAATATTTTATAATATATATACCATCCAATTATTTTACACCACAGTGATTCTTAATCTTTTATCATGATGATCACTGTATACAAGAAACAGAAGCCATAATTTTACTGGTCCATAGTTATCATAAATCCATATTCTCGCTGAGCAGCAGAAATTAACTGAGAACAAGTAATTCAATCTATTATTGACATCTTCACTTGTTAATCTGTTGTCTACAATCAGCTTACACAGCATACAGACTACAAGACACCCAGCTGCTCACTGTCGCATGCAGAAAGAGAACTGCAGGAAAAGGTTAATAGTTGTCAAGAACATCTAATGCTGGCTTCTACCTGAAACAACTGAGGAATTTTCAGTTTTCTTTTTAAGAGACAATTTACTGGCAGGCTGGTACTTCTAACTTTGATCTTCCTTCCTTCCAACACCAGCAGAAGCTCAGGAACAGGAGTTCTGAAGCTTTGTAGCTCAGTAACAAAACACAGAAACCACCCAGAATGTTAACTCAATTACAGTATTTTGGCAAGGAAGCCTTCTCCTTGTACCTTGGGGAAAATCTTAAAAGATTAAACAGTGCATGTTTTAAAAGTACACACACCTCAGTTATTTGGTGTAACTCTTCATTCGCCTAATTGCTTTGAGAGAAAAAATACTCTTCAGTAACTTCATTGAAAGACTGAAAATGTTCCTTGTTTCCCAAAGAAACAATGGTTATACAACTACACAAATTGTTCCATGCACAGAAATGTAAATTATAAGGCAAATTTCAACTTAATCTCATGCAAAAGCTAGGAGATTTCAGAGGTGCTCAATTCCTACAGCAGAATTGCAAAGTAAGCAACCAAGGCAGGAACAACAGGTCTGGTTCTCAAACATCAGGGAGACAACATGTTTTGATTAAATATACCCAAGAACTAACTATGAGGCAGGGAGAAGCCACTCAGGCACTGTGCTGTTGGGAGAATCAGGGATGCTAACAGCACTGCTGTGTAATGGAGAGAAAGAAGGAAAATTGTGTAAGGTACTGCAATGCCACCAAAACCAAGAAAGCTGCAGGAAAGTCGTATCTTTACTAGTTCAGCTGCTCAAAGAGCAACTGTGGATAGCTGTGGTAGCTCAAAGAGCTACCTTTGGATCTATGGAGCAATGTTTCATGAGCCCATCACATCTTCCATCTCTATGTGGGCTGCTGCTGCCATGTGGCCAAGTCTCAGGGTTCATTAAAGGCACTTGGACACCAGCTGTCCTGGAAAAGCAGACATACACTGCAGCATAGGTGGCCTCAGAAAACCCTAAAAAAAAAAACATGCTTTTCAAACCTTTTCAACATGATCCTGCCCAGGCAGGGTAAGCTAAGCACTGGCACGATAGGTCAGACTGCCGGTCCATTTGTTTGAGAATCCTGCCTCCTGTGATCAGGACCAGATGCTTCAGAAGGTAAAGCAGCTCAGGTAGTGAACAATGATGTAATTCCCCCAAAAGGGAAATTCCTTCCTGACCTCATCAATTAGCATGAAGGTTTATGTGCTTAATTTATTTTTAATCCTATTTACAGCAACTCTGGACATTGTCATTATATATATAAATGCCCAAGTCTGCTTGAAATCCGAATAAACTTTTGCTCTCGGTAATATTGTGTGGTATATTTATGCCTAATGTCATTTAAATATCCCTTTGTTCTTGCACTATGGGAACTAGCATAACCATTAACCACCTCTGTTCCCCTTCCAAGACTCCAGCCTGCCTTGCACCATAAATTTCCATGCCACACTATGCCCTGTGACAGGACACAATCTGAGGATCTTCAAGGAAACTACTGAGCAACTTCTATCAGATATCTAGCAACATTTGAGCTACAATTCTGGGATCTGCAGGAAAGTTGGCAGTTGCACCAAGTTCTCAGCAGGCCCTACCTTCTAGATCTTGCAAGATCACTTTCATGATGTTTTCCACTCCAGGGCTGCCACCCTTATAAGCAAGATGTTTTGTTCTGTTGGGCACTTTGAATCCCCCCCTTCAAGATTCTGATAAATTTACTTAGAACAGAGGGCTGAACAGGAACCTCTCTCAACAAAGAACTGCTCTCTCATCTCCATACCTGAATAAAGAACAAGAGGGCCCAATCATGCAACACCAATCCCATTTTGCTCTTGGCTGACGTTCTTGTGGGGCTGCAGGTTCCCCTGTGCAATAACTTTAGCCTATGTTGCTACTTTTGCTCTTTATGGATGAGCTCATGGCACATTCATCATGATTATTGTGTCAAGTACTTATTAAAGCTCCAGTGCTCTCTGCTGTTTCTGCTCACACAATGTAGGCATCAAGGTATAAAGCCACACCTTCATTCAACAAAAGCTTGGTGGGGAAAAAAAAATATATATATATGCAAGCAGCAGACAAGAAAGGGAGACTCTAAAAGCACACTTGGCTTTCTGGATCCTCTCGTATCCCCGAAAGACAGACCTGCTTTCAGTCATTATTTGGGATGCATTTTCTTCTCCAAGTCTTTGAAGCTAAAACTTTGGACTCCAGGCCACAGGTTCCCAGTCCAAAAGTCTTCAGGAAAGAAAGAGAGAAAGGCTGGTATCTCATGGGAAGATGGCCTCCCAAGGAGATGACAGAGTTTTTACAGCATCTGTGAGAAATACCACACAGTCATCAGTGTTTTACCACAAATGTTGTGATTATGGGCTTGGAACTGGTGAGTTATGGTAAGAGAATACTTCTTTGCCTCAACCAAAATGAAAATTACACCATTTCATCTCTCTTTGGAACAACCTTCAGGCAAGCAAGAAGGTGAGAGGAAAAAGCCTGTTCCAGCTTATGGTTCAGAAACAAATGAAATTCTTTAATGATCAAAAAATAGCATTAACAGAATTGGTAAAAGACCCCACTTTGTCAACAGCTACCTCATTAAATAATCCAAACACGTGCAACTTTTTTCTCTATTTGAGTATCAGAGACTAATTAGTCAAAAAAGTAACAGGTCTCATAATAGCAGTAAAATTGTCTTTTCACATATTTCTCAAGGACCTCTCTGTGCTGTTTAACAGTTATAGCGGTCTTAGAAACCCTGTATCAGAGCAAGGATCTTGACACTTTCTTTCCAAGCGGCCATAAACGCTTTCCTGTTCCTCTGTCTCGTGTCTCGCATGTGTAAAGACAATATACTGAGCTGGGTACTTGTACAATGCTCTTAGGCAATGCTGAAAGAGTGGTCCAAGCCACAAGGCTCCGAGCACTGCCATACCAGCACTGCCAGGACCTCTGATCAGCCAGCAAGCGGTTTGCCTTCGGCATTCCAGAATGCGCTGAGGTTGAAAGGGAAGACAATAATGATACAGAACAATTCTCCCATCAGTGGTGGCAAAAGTAATCTCAGAGGCACAGAGTGCAGTGCTTTCGCCACATCAGGGTCATTACTGACTAAGAAGTCAAAAAGAAGTGATATTTTTTAGTTGTCCCACACAAAAGAAGAATTTGGGTAAGGAGACTTTTTTAACAGACTCAACTAAGGTATTTTTGGTTGCTAGAATTCTCAATCTGTTGTGATAAAATTAGCTTTAAATAAATGTACAATACAAGCAGTACATACTTTGCCTAAGAAAAAACCTGCTGGCCACTTACAGATCATGTGAACCCATTTATTTAGCTGAGCTAAAAACATCAATTATTCCAAGCCTTATCTGACTGTAGATTTAGATCTGTTTAACAACAGCACTGCCACATATCAAAATACATGACAACCCACAGCTCTTTACTAAAGCAAGGAAAAGTTCCTGCAAACAATGATTGCTGCCATTTAACAACAGTCTTGAAGAAAAGAGGTAAGAGTGCACCTGCACCTTTGCCTCTATCCTTCAGACCTTTCCCTGAAAAGAAAAAGCAACTTTTCCTCTTCTGTCTGTCCACCCTTCCGTCCATATTACAGCAGAAAGAAATGGGCTGCCTTCAACTACCACTCCCTGATGTCCACCAACCAAAGCTATGGAAGATGATAATCTTATTTTTTTCCCTCTGCAAGGTTTTCATCAACCAGTTCTGCTCTGTTCTTTCAGCCAGTGTCACAGAACCTGGCTCTGTACTGCTTATCACCATGATCCAAGCAACAGCAAAATAGTTGCTCAAACATCCCTAGTGCTCAGTGCTAGGTAAAGTTCACAGCAGCTGTTTGAGTCCCAGAAAGACATCTGAGAGAAGCACCATAAATAACGACATCACATGGAGTCTCCCATTGCACAACCCACATACATCTTCCCTGCTCAGGCATTCACACCTCGCACCCTTCGCTGTCAGTCAAGAGCATATTACAAACCATGTTTCCAAGATGATCCAGAGGATATTTTGGAAAGTAATACAGCCCTCCTGTTGGCTGAGTCTTTTCAAAATACCTGTTCTACTCCATTACGAAAATGACAAATGTTGTTATTATCTTATCAAAACCATGGTCTTTCTCAGGAGCAAACTGTAGATCCACATGTGCATTTTATACACCATGGATGTCCAAAACCAGTTCCAGCAAGTCTGACAGCCTTTCAACAAGGCTGAAAAGCAGAAACTGAAGGGGACTACTCCTTCAGACTCAGAATCTAAGTTCTTCAGATATGCAAATATAAAGTATTTTCTCGGACTACAGTTTCAGTAAATCCCAAATTTGAACCCCTCCTTTTCAAGATTAATTCATTTCACTTAGATTAAAATAAAACCAAATTCTCTTAAAACACCTAATTCCTAGGCATCTGCAAGGAGAGAATCACTTTTCAAAGCAGTGTCTAGATATAATCGAGAAAGAAGATATACCGCTATTTTATAAAAATTAGATTTTTTTCCTGGAGTTTTGCCACAAATTGCCTTTGAGGGCTTGGTTCAGAAATTCCAAAGTTAGTTTATTGTTTTTCATATTGAGAACTAATTCCTTTTAGCAATTCTGTTAATCTTGGAGTTTGAAATTATTTTTATTAAAGTAACGCCCAGAGTTTAGATATTCCATAAAAAGATCAGGAATTATTTTTATTAAAGTAACACCCAAAGCTTAGACAGTACTTTCAAAAATAAGGCAAAGCACCTTCATTCTTAAAAAGGTTCTTAGTCTTTTCAATGCAAACACAGATTTCACAAAGACAGCTGAGCATTGCGAAGTTTTATCAGCCATTTTTTATCAGAGACTTGAGGAAAAAAGTAATTAAGGCAGGATTTTTCTGCCTAAAAAAATCATGAGCCTTTTGCTCCTAACAGTACGCGTGTCTTTTTTTTTTTTTTCCTCTCTTCTTGCCTTCTGTTACAGAAGAAGTAGCACCGATTTCCACTCCCTGATGTCAGACTTCTCATGAGACACCTGTGCTGGCTCTGGGCTGCTCTGCCAGCAGTCAGTACCTCTGATCATGCTCCACATCTCTCCCTCAGCCAGCAGGGAGTCCCCTCGACCCAGGCAATGCCAACTTCTGGTAAAACTTGTTAGACTACAAAAAACTGGATCACAGCCCTTAACTCTTATGCCACAACAGATGCAGGGCTGCAAAGTGAAGGATCTTACCTCCATTCTCAAGGGCCTGAGGCACTCAAACCTTTTGCTCTTCAGTAGCAGCTCTCTCTCAAGGACAAGACCGGGTGCTGCTTTTTGTTTGAGTGACTACATTAATAAACAACACTCAGGTGCTTTACCATGACTAAAACACAGTTTAAGTGTTTGGAGGGGAAAGGGAATGCCTTTTGATCACTACTTCTGATCTGGAGCATAAGCAACCACGACTGAAGACTCCACTTTGTCAGCAAACCTCCTCCAATTGCTGTTGCTCTTTCGGCATAACAGGCCAAAGACATCATGGATTTAATAACATATTTTCTAACAATGTGCTGCTTCCCTGTTGAAGAAGGCACACAATGACAGATTTCAATTTCTTTAATGCAGAAATTAGGGCTGGGACAAAATCTTTCAAATTCCTCTGAAAGAGATGTGGAGTTGCAACATCCCCACCTTTCTCCCTGCAGCGTGTATAATTTCAGCTTGCTCAATAGCATTGGCACTCCTGAGTTCAGGAAGACTTTAAAAGGAGCGATTAAAGCTCACGGAAGTAAGCTAACATGAATAAACTGCCCAGGCAACAGGGAAACATTCCAGAGCCCTGTGCTGTCACCAGGCTTTTGGCCAATGCTGCTTAATCATATATGCAAAACATAAATTACAGAAAGATTCATCATTGGTTAGAATATTCTCAATTAGTAATTTTGCATAGCACTGAAGAAGCTTTCCTGCAAACAGACAAAAGCACTGGCTTCTTCTCCTCATTCTCAGAGCTTCTACCAGCATCATCAGTACTAGTGGTACAGCAAAGGCTTCCTCTCTGGGTCTTCTCAATGGGTCAGGCAGTTTTGGAAGGGAAGTTTGAGAGCAAGTTAAGGACCACTCAAGCATCACCCTGCTGGAATTCCTACGTCCTGTGGCTGGCTATAAGGCATCATGGCAGCTGCTGCAGGATACGTTCTCATCTGGGCTCAGATTGCACGTATCAGTTCATACTATCCGGGCATGTAACACTGGCCTGAAACTCAAAATGCTCATGGCACAGGGGAAGATATTTTCACTCCAAGGCCCTCAGAGTTTACCACATCTTCTTTAAACACAGATGTACTCATAGCTTAAATATTTAAGACCCTCTTGAGCCTTGTAACAGAATTTATACAGCTCTATCAAAAAACCTTTGATCTTCTGCATAGTGCTGAGTAAAAAACCTTGCCAGCCACATTTTGGGTTACGAGGAGAGAGATTACTTTTCCACCACTTAACAGAAGATTATAGTCTTCACATAAGATTATAGAGACATGGTTGTAATGCCATCTGAAGACTGCATTTACAAAGATCTGACATTTGGCAGCTCACATGAAGACAACAGAGTAGTCAGATTCTCAAAAACTTTGGAGTTATAATTGAGAGCAACTTGTTAATGACTTTCTGCAATATCTTACAGATGTAAAGTTTTAACTGCTTAGGAAGCCTTCCCTCACATGTTTCATGTGATCAGACACCACTAAATCTACACATCATAATAGCTTTTTAAACAGTATTGGGTAAGCTAGAAACAGTTCCCTCTGTACAGCATTCTCAAAAATAAATGCAACTGAAGATAACTTTGGCCCAATTTTCATTAGGTCATAAACTTTTCCCATCCAACACATCAAAAGTTCTGCATTAACTAAGTTCCATGAGAGTTTGAGAATCTGCTCCTGTGCATGCCTATATGCCTGACTACCAAAAATGGATGCAAAAAAAACCAAACAATTGTCTCTCTGACTTTGTTTTCAGAAACATGAATTAAGAGGTAAAAATCAGTGCAGATATTTGAGGTAAAATTTCAAAAGCTGACTACACTTTCAGTCCCAACACATATTTGTACTGCACAGCTGAAAACATAAACCCCCCCTGCAGAACAGGGTATAGTTTCACTGGGACAGAACTCCCGTGGCTGCACTTGCCCGGAAAACAAACCACGACCTATCCCTCGCTCATGGGTCAGGCAACATACTTCGAACAACCTAGCACATGCAAATGGCACGGGCCCTAGTAAACTTTTTCCTTTTGATACTTCTCCTTACAAGCTTTTTGTTTTGGACAAGTAAGTTTGAGATGCACCTGCCACCGCCCCAGGTCCATGAATACAAACGAAGCCGCATGCTGCTCCAGATCTGTAAGCCCTTCACGGTGCTTTTAGCTGAACCGAGAGGCAAACCGAGCAATTGTTATCTGCAGCCCGAAAGGAGCTGTGCTGGGTTAGCGGCACGGCGCGGGCTCATCTCCGCCACGCTGCTCCACCGAAGCGAGCGGAGCCGCACCGGGCGGCTGCGGCGGGCAGCGGCGCCGGCGGAGATGCGCCATTGGAAAGGCTCTGCTCCCTGCCCGGCCGGCCGGGTGGGCAGGGCCGGTGGGAAGGAGGGAGGGCTCAGCTGTCCGGACAGCCACGAGCCCCCGTGCCGGGACATCGCTGCGGCGCCCGCGGCGCCAACCCGGGCACGGGACTCGCGGGGAGCGCTCCCGCGGAGGACGCAGCGGAGCGCTCCCGCGGAGGACGGAGCGGAGCGCTCCCGCGGAGGACGGCCGTTCCGACCCGGCGGCGGCACGCAGCCCTCCCGCGGGAACGGAGCCGGACCCAGATACCCCTTCCCGCCCCCGACCGTGCTTTCTCCTCGGGCGCCCCTTCCCGCCTCGCCACGGCCCCCGGCGAGGCGCCCCATGCCCTCCCCTCGGCGTGGACGGGGCGCGGGGCCGGCGGGGCTCGGGCGGCGCGGCCCCACTCACCGCCCGGCGGGCGCCTCCGGCCTCCGAGCAGCAGCGGCGGCGGCAGCAGCAGCAGCGGCAGCAGCAGTGGGAGCCGGCGCGTCCCGGAGACGGAAGCGCGGGAGGAAGTGAGGTCGCGCCAAGGGGAAACGGCGCCGTTTCCGGGAGGTGGAGAGGGATGCGCTCCGGGGGTTTCCCCCGCGCCCTGCCGGGCGTGGGTCTCTGTGCCTCGTAAGCCCCGCCGAGTGACGGGGACGCGCTGCGGAGCGGGGTCATCACACGGGCAGAGTAACGCGGGAAGGACGCGGCGCCCTCCCCGCTCCCCGTGGCCACCAGCCCTCGGCCCCGCGGCGTGATCCCGCTGTTTTCCGCGGATCCTTACAGGGAAGAAGCTGTCACAGGGGGCCACCCTTCACCCAAAGGGGCCTTTCCATGGGGCAAAACCACGGAGCCTTCTGCCACTGTCAGTTCGGGCCAGGTCACGTTTTACAGACCCTATAGACACTGAAGTACAGCTCATTTCAATATGGTAAAATTTGGTGCTCAAAGCCAAGTTTCTTAATATCCAAATATAATCACAGTGGTGCTCACCACTGCTCCAAGACTTAATAGATTTCAGCGCAGAATAGGTGAAAACCTCTGGACATAAACTCCCAGCACTGTGCTGGTTGTTCATCCCTTGTCCAATTCAAGTTGTATAACCTTAGGAATTACAGCATGATACATCTTTCAAATAGTTTTCATGATTAGATGCTTTTATTAAAAAGTAATTTCTGCAGAATCCTTTCAATTAACTGATTTTGAGATTTACCTAGAAAGAAAAAGTAAATACAGTGTGAAATCTCTTCTGGACAAGCTATGACCTGCTTATTCTGATTTTTACAGACAGACCCATTTGACTAAATTAAACCATCTTTGCTATTAACATTAGAGTTGTGGCTTGAAGTGTCTTCTAGACCTGTAGTTCACTGTGTACTTCTCAAAGTGTCTCCAGGAAAGGTTCACAGTATTGCATACACAACTCCCAAATAAACAGAGAGCAGAATTTTTCTGCACTACCACCAGTGACACTCTGGGCTCTCAAAGCTTCTTCTTCACCAGGCAGTACGGCCACAGTGCCTTCATTCACACTTACTGATTGTATTCAGCAAATTCAACAACTCATCATCAAGGAACACAAGGCTTTCCAGGCAGGTAAGTACTGCCTCGCTTTCTCCAGGGTGCTGTTGCCAGACAAGGTAGGAGCTGATTTCCAAGGTGCTGGCAGAGAGAAATAATTTCAAACATTGTTAAGACTGCACTTCCCTACCCTCAGGTTCCTCTGAGCAGGTTTGCCCTGTGCTGGGTACTTCAATGCTGAATGTTCCAGTGGGCACCTGCTTTACCTCATGAGGGCTCAGAGAAAAACTACTAAAAACAAACTGTTAGGGACAGTCCCCTCCCTTTCCCCCTTGCCTTCAGCTAGGTGTCAATTAAAAAGCATTGAAAATAGCTCCACATTGATTCTTAAAATTGGCACTGGATATATGTCCTGAGTTCCTACAGAACTGTGGGCTTCATTCCACTGAGAGCTGTACGCTTTCAGCCTGTTTTGGTGGCTGCTGCTGCTGCTGTTCATACTTCCTTGCTGAAAAAAAGAAACACCAATCAACACTGATTGTACAATTTATTTTATATTATTATTACTATTATTATATTATTTATTACATACATCTATATATATGTACACATATGTTTATATATATATATATATTCATGTAACTATGACAACAATAAAGAAACAGATGTAGCATCAGAGAATCCAATTTCAGCCACACAAGGGGAAGTTTCAGTCACCATGTAGAACTTCACCTTTCACCTATGGCTTTATAAATGCTAAACAGTACAGTCATAGCAAAATGTCAGTGAATCAATGGCAGAGATTATGATTCCATTCAGGTCCTTTTATTAAAAAAAAAATAAATAAAATTAAAGGCTATGGCTTCAGAAGTTTTATTACTGATGACCTGAACAGCTCAATAGTCACAAGGTTGATGTCCGCATTTCTCATCTCCTCCACAATGCACAAGCCACAAGCTAACAATTACATTGACTTCAAAATTAATCTGGTTAGCAAAGCAAAGGGAGATCAAAGAGTTGCGTGCAGTGGTACAAACAATGTACCACTGCACGCAAATGCCAGGAGGCATTCCACTGTAGGAAGAACATCCAATTTCCTTCCTACAGAATGCAATGGCCTGGTGTAAGAATCTTTACATCAAGTCTTTGCATTTAAAAGGTGGTTTCAGATCACTAAGGGGTTTTTGGGGTTTTTTTGCCGTATTTCCTCCAGGCATGCATGTAGGGCAGATGTGAAGCAAAGCTGTGTTTCCCTGAATTGGACTGCTGGGATATTATGTGATATTCCATATTATGATATTATGCCCCCTGGGCATGGGGCTCTTTTCTGCCTCCATCTTCACCCTCAGCATTGATATTGGAGCAGCAACACATGTTGGTACAGTAAAATTCTAATTTATTTTCAATTTATGTGGTTGTCTTACTCATGATTACACACTCCTCTCAACTTTTACAAATCCGTTCACGTTTCCACAACATCCAGACCTTCCTAGCTCTTTCAGAGTGCAACATGGGATTGGTTTTGACATTTGCTTTAGGATAATTGCACAGGCGCTCCCTCGCTCCGTACTTCCTCCCGCAACATCCCGCGGCCGCTGCAGAGGCCCTGCTCCTCACGGGGCCGGGGCCGTTCCGTGCACAGGGCTCCAGCCGCCCCTTGAGGAACGGCCCCAGCAGCCGCAGGCCCGCGGGATCCCCGTTCTCCCTCCCACTTACCGATGGAGTACATCTCCAGCTGCTGCCGCAGGCGGATCTTCTTCACGCTGTCGTAGAAGTTGGGCTCGGGCGGGGTCTCGGCGGCCGGGGGCAGGGTGAAGATGCGCAGGATCCTCCTCTTGTTCCTGCCAGAGGAGGGGCACGCCGGTGAGCGCTGCCGCCCGCGGGAGCCCCCGCCCCGCTCCGCCCCGCCCCGCCCCGCCCCGCCCCGCCCCGGCCTCCGCTCACCGCCGCGCGTAGACGAGGAGGGCGAGGCTGGCCAGCACCACCAGCAGGTACACGTTGGTGGCCTCGTTCCACGCCTCGTGCACCGAGTAGTCGATGGCGCCGCCGTCGCCCAGCGCCGCCGAGGCGCCGCCGCCCGCCCCGGCAGCGCCGGCCCCCGCCGCCGCCGCCATAGGGAGCGCGGCCCCGCCGCCGCGGGAAGTGACGTCAGCGCGGGGCGGGCGCCATGGCGGGGGCGGGGGGTCCGCGAGGCGCCGAGAGTCGTGATTAGCGCTTACAATAAACTAAAATAATGTGCCGGGAGCGTTAATGCCAAAATGTATGCACGGGAAAAAAATTTGATAGTCGGCCCGCCGCGTTTGTGGGACGCCACCCAGCACCTGGGCTTGTGCAATTCTGAAATCACAGACTCACAGAATCAGTGAGGTTGGAAAAGAGCTCTGAGACCATCGAGTCCAACCTGTGACCGAACACCTCCTGGTCAACCAGACCTCGGCACCAAGTGCCACATCCAGCCTTTCCTTAAACACCTCAGGGAAGGTGACTCCATCGCCTCCCTGGGCAGCCATTCCAGTGTCTCATCGCCCTTTCTGTGAAGGAATTCCTCCTAAAGTCCAACCTACACCTGTGCTGGCACAACTTTAGACCACCATGTCCTCTTGTCCTGTCACTTGTCACCATGGAGAAGAGGCCGACCCTCGCCCGGCTACAAGCTCCTTTCAGGGAGCTCTAGAGAGAATAAGCAATGTCTCTTTCAGGTGTTTAATTACTGGCTTGTCCCACGCCGGGTAACAAATCCAATTTTTCTGGACTATCTGTGAGGCTCTGGGTGCCTTCCTACAGTTTCGCTTCCCCTCCAGCTACAGACCCTTGGGGACAGGACATGCGGAGGGGACCACTTCTGTCCCAGGGGCACCGGAGATATAACAGCTCCTTTGGTTTTGCAGTGTCAGTGTCCAAGGGAAAGGCACAGATGGGTGTGGGGCCAGGAGAAGTGTGAATTCAGCAGCTCTAGGAGCCCAGCAGGCAAGGACTCATCTGCCTGGGCTGGTGCTTATGCAGCTGCAGTGGAATTATGTGGAATGCAGTTTTGCAGTGCATGGTGTCAAAAAAAAAGGTTCAGATTGTCATGAGCTCTCGCTTTCCACATAAGAACTAAATGGTTTAAATTTGTCAAAATAGAAAGACCGGTTTCTGAAAGACTTTGCACTTTTTTTTTTTTTTTTTTTTAATCAAAATTGGGAGTTGCTGGATATTCAGGTGCCGGAATAACATAGCTTAATTGATGGTCCATATGCTCCTGATGCCAAAAAGCACAATTCTAGGATTATGCTTTGGCAGAGCAAGTGTTTCAGCTCAGAACCTTGAAAAGTTTTCTGAACTGCTTAACGCAATGTGGGTAAAACTAGGCTGCTCTAACACTCCCATACACACACTTTTTCCCTAATGCCGATGTGGAATGTTTGAGGTAACATGGGAGGTTAGGTGTGCTTTTTGCTAGGGCCTTCGGCTTCTTTCTATCCACCTATGCCCCCAGTACTTCCTTTTACAATAGCTTCCTTCAGATACTACAACTGTTAC
The DNA here is from genome assembly GCF_048771995.1 of Taeniopygia guttata. NCBI lineage: Eukaryota > Metazoa > Chordata > Aves > Passeriformes > Estrildidae > Taeniopygia > Taeniopygia guttata. The sequence continues at coordinate 44,945,023 of NC_133028.1, read as the reverse complement.
AATCTGGACATCAATTATATGGTCCATGTCCCTCTGCTTAGCATGTATTTGGGGTATATGCTAGTGTAATGGTTATCCATCTTCATCCTTTATAAGACAATAAAGGGGGAAACCCCAAGTATTTTTAGGGTGTGACTTATCTAATCTGTATCAAATTCAGAATCACACCTCCTGTGCCTGGGAAATGCTCTGATCCCTTACTGAGTGCAAGGAGTCTAGACACCTCATTTGGATGACACTTGCTTTGCAGATGTGTAATCAGCCTGAGGAAACTCTGTCCTTTGGGGAGCTGTGTTCTCACTGCAAGATGTTCCAAGTCTTTCTCTTTCCATGGTATGGAACAGATTTATTTTAAGAGGCCTTAGATCAGGACATAAAAGAGTCTGAGTGAAAATGACAATATAAAAAATAAAAACCTAAGGCACTGGTGTCATGAGAAAAGTTCCTTGCCCCACATGGTGTGGGAAAGGAGGATAGAACAGCAATTAGACATAATTCTAGGTCATTAAATTGGGATGGCACCCATGCACAGAACTGTGGAAACCACTAAGAGAGATTAAAAAAACAAGTCACTTATGCAACATGACAAAAGACATTTAATTAAGCACGGTTTCAGAGGGATTTTAAGCAGTTTCTTGTGAAGTTGAGGATTTTTGTTTGCTTTTTTTAATGTTGAACTTCTCTGCTAACAAGCCTGACAAGAAAGCATCACACATCTTTGAAGAAAAGTGGAAAGAACAAATGTAAGTAACTTCAGTGCCTTTATAGTACATTACTGTCTCTGGACCTCAGCTGAGATCAGGCTCCCTTGGATGGGGAGGAGAGAAGCTGTATTTAAGCTGAAACTAAAGACACTTTTTGTATTAACCCCACAGCTCGCTCTGGACAAGCCAGGAAGGAATTGGGACACCCCAGGACTCTGCACACAGCTTCCCATGCAGAGGAAACCAAGGCCTGTATCCACAAAGCATGACCTCAGGTCCTGGCATCTTCTCTGCAGCCTCCAGCACACAGACTGCCTCGCTCAGCATTGCCCAGTTCATTTGACTTAATTAAATGCTTGATTGCAGACTTTGATTATCCACATGCCCAGCTTACAAGACAGGCAGAGATGGATTTTCTGCTTCCACATACCCCTCTGAATTTAGTAAATGGGAATCAGTGGATAGGACAGGGTTAGCCTGAGGAGCACAACAGCTGGTGCTGCCCTGAGTGTGAGAGCCTTGCAAACCAGAGGAAAAGGAGTGATCTTCCCCCTATTTGACTGTAGAAATAGAAGTTCTGGGGGTGCAGGCCTTCTGCATGACTTCTTTGAAGAATCGGGCCCAAACAACAAAGTTGGCTGACTCTTAGGCCTACAGGTTAGCTTGTCTGGTACACTGTTATTTCCTTTTAGAGTTTGGGGTTTTGTTTCAGTCTTGGGCTCCTAAAGCACGTTCAGAAGTGGGAATGCAAGCTGCTTGTGAATTCAGTCAAAGCATAGTCAGTCCTTGCAATTGCAATTTTGTGTGAGAAATTGTGTTACCTGTCCATGTAGGTTAGGTAGCATATTTATTTGTGGCTTGGATGTGGCAGGATGGGATGACCAATACTGGTGTATGCTGTTCATACCTGAGGACAGAAATTGTTTTATATTTTCTTGTACTAAAGCTGCATGTAGAGAAAGGACTGTCATTTTGTGCTGTGCCTTTATAGCATCTGACCTATAGGATCCTGGCCCATGACCAAAGCCTGTAGGCACCCAACTACCAATATGTAACAATAATATATGGCACTGGCATAAGCTCAACATAGTTAATGGAGACCCAAGCTTAGTGGCCAGATTTTAAACATTACAGGCAAATAAGCCTGGGGGGTGTCAGTTTTAGTTAGACACAACACCCCACTCTCCCTCCATACCAGGAATGAGCTCTTAGGAAGACAAACACTTAAAAATCCCAACTTTTATGGAGACTTTGTTCATTCCACAAAGAAATCCAGAGAGTACTTGATAAAAGTACTGACTTCAGTCTCATAGATTTATCAAGAGAATTACTGAAAAGGGTCTTCCAGCACTACAGGGAAAGAATTCATTTTTCCAAAAGTCATTAGCATCCAGCAGCTACTAGAAATTTGACTGAGAGCTACTGAATATTATCAGTTTTGAAAATCCGGTTACTGTATATCCAAAATGTGAAGGCTTGGTCTTTAAAAATTATGGCCAAAGAATATGTGTGTGTGTGTCTATATATAAGTACATATTTTTAAATGCATTTTGAATTACCCAGAGATAAACAGAATCAAAAATTGCTGATACATAAATATTACTGTAATGTAAATATATTCACCACTTAACCCTGACAAATACTGGATTATAGACTTCTGAACAGAGACTGACAATCATTGGAAACCATGTGGTCATCTCAAGTATACAGTGCCTTGATTAAAAGAAAACCACAAAATCCTTTTCCTTTTTTAAAAGTACCATATAATTTATTTGGTTGGACTCTACAAATATACACATTATATCACGCTAGAAGAACTTGAAAACCACTTTTTTCTTGTTCCCAGGGTCTCTTGACTGTTGGTAAGACGTTACAGTCATAATGATAGAATCAGCTTACAGTTGCATATTCTGCCAAATAGCTCACAAATTATATTTGGCAAACAACAGTGCCTCTGTTTCACAAAGATAATGATCAGATGTTTTGTTTATGTGGAAAGGAAAATATTATTTTAGAGCTTGTGACAGAATTTCAAAAACTTTGTGTGGTGCTCTCAACATCTGATACATTTAAAAGTTACCACTCTATTAAATACAGAGTAACACAGATTTTTCAACGGATCCTTCAAAAAGGAAAAAAAAAAAACTGAAACTAATGCTTGCTTAAATACATTTTATCCATTTTATTTCCTCCGTATCTATACCCAGACCTACACAACAGATGGCACAGATATTCATGCACTGCTTTTTACATCTGATAGTGTCAAACATAAAGATGAGTTGCCTACATATTGGCTGCTCACCCCTACAGCATTTAGTGTTATAGGAGTGCTTTCAGGATGTATTCTGAAATCCACAGCACAAAATGGGAAATGCTCCATCAGACTTGACCCCCCAGAAGCGTGCAGGCAGCAGGCAGTTTGGAAAGGAAAACAGCATAACCTTGGCAGTGCTTTCTCTGGATGGTTCTCAGGAGAAAATGAAAGGAGCAGTGGATTTGAACTGAATCTGGGACTCTGCTCTGAGAAAGAGACCTCTAAGGAGTTTCCATTCTATAACCTGTAGTACAAACCTCCCTGGCAAAAGCTAAACTAGTGGGAAATCCACTGGGAATTTGTTTTGGCAACGGCATTGGGCCAAGGAGAGAGTGCACCATACCAGCAGTGGGCCCTGACACAGCTGACATCCACAGCCAGACTGTCAGCAGGCTCAGCTAGCATGCCCTAAGTGTCCTGCTCTCCTCCACTGCTAGCACAGCAGTGTCCCAACAGAGTTCAGTCTGGAAGCCAGGTGCTATTTCTTGAGTCTAGGAGACAGCTTCTAGCTCTGATTCTTTGTCTAGCAGCTGGGTGGTGGGAGTGGGTGAAATACGCTGTGGGACTGCTGCAGGGCTGGCAGAGGAGGCATTGCCCAAAAGAGAAGGGTAAGGTAGTTACACTAACCTATGCAAGAGGGTTGCCCCGACCCTTGGAAAGGGGCCAGACCCAGGGCTTTCATCTTAATAATGACAGCAAACAAAAGCCCTGGAAGGACTGGGATCATATCTGCCTTGGCACTGACTACCTAGGGTGGTTTGGAGAACCTCCTCTGAAGTTTTCTGAAGGAGATAAGCATCAGTCACTGTCCTTCTCCTTGTGTCACCTGCATTTTTGTGCAGTTTCTTTGACTGGACTTTCAGGATGGAAGAACAGTAATACCGTAAGAAACATGGCAATGACCATCCCCAGAGAAGCATCTTTTGTGGGAAAGGACAGGGAATGTGAAGCACTTGACCTGAGCTTGAGATAAGAATCAGCAGGTGTTGTTGAGGTTAGGCAGAACTGTGGCAGTGGTCTTAGCAGGGGAGGTCATGGCTACTGGTTTAGAGCTGGCTGGCTCTTACAGGCCCCCAGCTGTGAACAGGCCTCTTCCTGCCCTTCATCTTTTGATGTTTTCCACTAGACAGACAAGAGCCGCTTGTCGGAGGCAGCAAAGTCCCTGAATGTTTATCAAAGGCTGCGACTGGTGGTAAAGACTGAAATGCCCAGAAAAGAGAATTGGAAAGAGGGGAGACTACTGCATGTAGGGCTGTCCTGCCTCTTTTTCCCCTCTCTGTGATACTTTGCCTTTTCCCTTTAAGGGAAAAAAAGCTGGAAATGTGGGAAGGACTGGATTCATGCAATCTTGAGATTGCAGGGAAGAATAGAAAGATGCATAGGGTACAAACGTCTCATTTTACAGAAAGACTGAAAGGAGGTGCCATGCAAACTTGGTTTTGGTCTCACCAAGTTGAGATAGAAACGGACAGTAAAGTACACAGAGATCATGAGCAAGTTAAGGGGGAAAGTGGCATGTGTGGTTAATAGATCAGACCCTATACCTATCTGTCTTGCTCCTTCAGACTCAATAAAGCAAACACAATGAGATCTTTAATGGGTTTAGGGAAGTCTGCTAAGAAAATACTGGCTTCAAGGCCAGATTCTGACTATGTCTGGGCTTCAGAGGCAGCTGCTAATAACGAACTCTAAACTGACCTTCATGCTGCCATCTAGTGTTTCCTCACAGACAGAAACAACACCCCAAAAAAGAAACTGCAGCTCCATAATGTTGCATTCAGAACAAATCTGATTTATTCCTGCTGAAATACAACGCTGGACAACACACAAACTGAAGGAGAGGGAATGGGAAAGAGACATGGAGAAGCCACTGCTCAGGGTGAATGTTTAGGGAGACACATTTTCTTAAAAAAATTTGTAACTATTTCATCCAGGAACAGGGAATCATCTCTATGGCAGGACAATTATTCCACCCCAGAATTTTTTCTGGTGGATTTTTTTCACTCTGTGAAATTAATATGGCTGTTTCAAGGTGCAAGAGTACACAACAGGGCACAAATCCCAGCAGAAGCTTGTCTTAACCAAGAGAGAGCAGCACGAGATGTTTGTCAGGTTCTGGTCTGTCCTTGCTACGCTCTTAGAAACCCTTCATGGAATTGTTATTTACAGCCATCAGATGATGATTTCCCATTCAAGTGTACATGATGGCTAACAAAAGGTAACAAGTTATTGTGCGGGAAACATGCAGAAGATTTGACTCTTGGCCCTTTAAAGCCTTATCCCTGGCTTCAAGGAGCTGTAACAACACACTTTTCCAACTGCTGCACATCCTGTCTTCATACAGGAACTGTAGAACTCTCACCCTAATAAGAACAAGAGGTCATGGGCTGAATGATGCATTTACAAAGAGCATTTCTTTTCCCCATGCTTCTTTTAGGTGTTTTGAGTCAAAGTACAAAACAAACCCGAAGCATCCACAATCGCTGCTCTCTTTTTGGAGAACTTGATTTCTGAGCTTTGTCTCCTGACAACCTGAGTAGGAAAGCTGCAAGGAAGGAATGGACAAGTGAAAAATGGCAAAAATCTAATTTAAGAAAACAGACTGTCCAGGGGGAAAGGAAAGGCATAATCAGCAGCTTTTAAAGGGCTCCTGGTGGCATTGTATGATATCAGGAATGAATTTACTAATTTGCAGGAAATTTTTCCCATTTATAATAAAATTCTGATACCAGGATTTGAACATTATACATATGAAATGACTGCACAATCTCAATGCAGTCAGAACATGGCTGGTTTATGTGAAGAGGAATAGCAGCACAGAAAAGAACAGACCCAAACTCTTTAAAAAGGACAATGCACTTCCCTGCTTACAAATCACCTCTCAGGTCACAACATGGAAGTTGTCTCTTAGGCCTTTCAAAGATTTAGTCCACAGCACAGAAAGTCCTCAGGTGGACAATGGTAGAGACTATGTTTCTCATTCATATTATTCCTTTTTTTTCACCAAGAGAACTACATCCTGGATGCTAGTCCCACCAAACACAGCCTATTGCTGGATTAAGGCATCATTGTTCTTCCTCTTCAGCTGTTGGTACCAGGTTGTTACATCCACGTAGGCTACCTCAAGCTTTTTCCTAATGCACCAAACAAGGCAAGTACTTTTAAGCAGCCTTCCTCTATCCTTAGTGAACTTTGAATAGAGTTGTATGCTCTGAATACAGGAATCAGGAATTTTCTTTTCCAAAGCTTGTGTTTAATGCTCATTGCTGTGGAAGTCACATTCTCTTTCAGTTCCTTGTTATCGTCCTTTCCATCAAATCATGAAGACACTAAACCAGCATAAGTGAATAAAAAAGAGACACACTTCAGCTCTCTTCCAAAGTGTTCAGCATTTCTGTGGATTACAGAGGAGCAAGAGACTTGCATTCAACAGCTTCATCTCTAGAGAGCCCATCTGAGAATACCACAGGACAAAGACTTGAAAACCAAGAACCTGTGTCTACAAGCAGACTCTTCAGAATCTGCATCACCTTCTTGCTTCCAAAAGTGGCCACACACTTGCTGGTGTGGGATACAGGGAATATGGCTTCAAAAAAACCTATGCCCCAGCCAGCAGGGAGAGACTGCCACTGCAGCTCTGGCACTGGGGCTCACCAAAATCTGAAGTGAAATGGGGTACTGCCTTCTGAGTGACTGCTGCTTTTACTACATGGGAAAGTAGGTGATAAAACATAGGCCACAGCCACAGCTTTGTGGATACAACATAGGCCAAAACCACAGCAACCAGCACAAAGCTTGTGAGAGGCATGCCATGGTCTCTGCTTTCCAGTCTCCACCAACAAGGTAGATCAATATTTTTAATCTGTTTTTCTGTAATTTTTAAGATACTTTTTGTGTAAATGTTGCAAAAGAAAATGTATCATTTCTTAAGGAACAAATTTCCCCTGTACCCACACAACTTCCTTTCTCTCCCTCCTCCTCTTCCAATGGTAATTAAACATGCCAATGGAAAGCTTGAACAGCAGTTGGATTGGGGGGATTTTTTTTCTTTTAATCAAGAGTTACAAGTTCAGCTGTTCTTCTCAGTTTTGGGGACAGAAATTTTGCCCATCAGGCAAGCTACATAAATAGGAAGGATATCAACTTAAAACATCAGTATGTTGTTTGCCTCGTGATTCATTATAACATTTCTCTAGTACTAGGCATGGCTGCCTCCCGAATAAGCAGAGTTAAAACTTTCCTGTAGGTGTCTAAGACCTCTTGGGCAGAGGGCCGTTCTGTCGGGTCCTTCTTCTTACACGCTGCATGGATGTCAAACAGATGCAGTCGTACTATGTCACTTCCTTCAACATGGCCCAAGAAAAAATTGGAGACATCTGGGATTTTCCAGATGTCCGTTTTCTCGTCATAGGGAGGCATGAGGTCATCTTCAAATGGCACATCTTCTCCATAGGGCCAACGCTGCTCAGGAGCTACAAACTCACCCCGGAGCTCCCTGTGACCACACTTCACCAGCCTGCCAGCACTCCTGTTCACAAGAGGCAAAGCGTCCAAATCATTCACCAGCACGTGAAAGTCACTTGTCAGGAGATACTGGGAGAGAACCTTGTCCAGGTCATTCGAGTCGCACATCACTAGGGTGCCCAGGGGGCTGCTGTGCAGGTACCGAATGACACTCACGTAGTCTATAGCAAGCATCAGCCTGCGATGCCAGGTGTTCATGCCCTTGTACTTGGGAACGTGGAGAGTTTCATTCAGGCTTCTTAGTGAACCAAGAGGATGGTACTCGGTGAGGATCGTGAACTGCTGCTCACAGTAGCCAAGCAGCCGGACAACATGCTTGCTCTGAAGGGCTTTCAGCATCTTCAGTCCATGGAGAAAGTCCTCCTTCAGCTCTGAGTTGGTGAGCTGTGAAAGGACCACTTTCTTTTCCTTCCACTCAGAAAGGAAGACCTGAGAACACACAAGAAACACATAAGATATGTGGAGAGCCTTCTTCTATGAACTGCTACCAGCTGCTGCTGACCTCTTCCTGTGACTGGTTAGTCATAACTGCAAATTACCAGGCAGTCAGCTTTAGGTAGAGCCATGTACCTGTCACAGCAAGCCCTTTCTGATGCCACAGTTATATCACGATTCCCTACGTTTTCTTTGGAATGGACAATGCATATGAATTAAGTTATTTTATATCACCCAAACAGCCAGTCTTACTCTGCCATGATTGTACTAATCCGTGATTTTGCTTGTGTAGCTGGATGTTGTTGGGTGTCAGAGAGGTGGCCCAGGTCATGCTCTCGTACCTGTTGTGTTCACCTTATCAGTAGCCGTATGGTCCCGGATGCAGTAATTAGCTGCCGAGAGGATAATCATAACAGTAGTGCTGGCATTAATTAGCCAGCAAACTGTGAAAGCTCTTTATCCAGAGGAGAGAGAAAAAAGGAATCCAAACTCACCTTTTTCACAGCACCTTCACCAACACACTTGAGTTTCCTGACTTCCCTATTTATGGCCTCGCAGGAAAGCCACGGGGAGCAATTCTTCACCGCTCCGAATTTGAAATGTCCAAAAGGACAGAGGCCAGAGTCCATTTCGACACGTCCCAGAGAGCTGGAAAACTTGTTGAGATACAGGTAGAGAAGGGCATTAAGGAGCAGGACGGCCGCAAGCAGTAACGCCAGCGATATGGGTGGCACCTCTCTGGGAAGAAACTCCCTCCTAACGAAATGCGGTTTCTTTTCCATGGCCGTGCCTTCCGCATCCTCCGTGGAAGACGGAGGCCAAGCAGGACCCTTTTCCCAGCCCGGGGATGAACGCCTGTACGGCTTTTTCAATGCCGGCTGCCCAGTCGTCCCGCGGGCACCGCAGTCCGGAGCCTGCAGAGCTACGCGTGGCAGCGGGACGTGTTAAAGGCGGCCGCAAGCTCGACGCTGGCCGCGCTGCGCATCGCGCCGTGTTTCGGCGCGGGCGGGCCCGAGCTGCGGGCGGCGCGGGCAGGGACGCCCGACCCCGGAAAACAGCGGGAAGCGCGGCCGCGCGGGGCGGCGGCGGCGGCGGCCCCGCCCCGGGGCGGAGCGCGGCGCGATGGCGGCGGCGGCGGGGCTGGCGGCCGCGGTGGCGGCGGCGCTGGGCGCGCTGCTGATGGCGCCCGGCCTCTCGCAGCCCGACGGGCAGGGCGCGCCCGGGGCCCGCGGCGCGGCGGCGGCGGAGCGGCGGCGCTCGGGGCGGATGGACCAGGCGCTGCTGCTCGTCCGCAACGAGCTGCCCGCCCCGGGCCTGAACCTCGCCGCCCGCTCCGGCTCCTGCCACCAGGTGAGGGGCTGTGCCGGGCGGGGCTCGCCCCCCGGCCTTCGCTTCTGACAGCCCGGCCAGCTGCGGGGCTGCTCGGCTTCTCCGGCGTCTTCCCGTGGCTTCGTCAGGTCGCTTCGCTTCGGTTTTACGTTCGAGCAGCACGCAGGAAATTCCCGCAGCTGGAGATGCTCCAGCCCCGTGGCATCTTTCCTTGTCTTTGCCACCGTGCAAGGCAGAACTCCCTTTCACTCTCCTTTGGCACTAATGTGCTCCCTTCACCCTCTTCTTCCACAGTGCTTGTATCAGTTCCTGGCGTTTGTCCCACCAAGCAACGAGAGCCTGAGAAAACCGGGCACGGTGTCGGTAATGGTTGATACGCAGCATCCACTCACCCTGCTGCTCAACAGCTCTGTGGGTGACAGAGATCTCTGCAAGTAGGTGGCCCAGCCCCAGGGAATACATGGATAGCTCTATCCCGTATTTGTGTTGGTTTGTTGTTGGTTTGGTTTTTTCCTTTTTTTTTTTTTTTTTTTCCCTTGAATCCATGTGCCTCTTCATTGCCTGCTCATCTCCTCCTTTTTCCCAACTGTTTAGACCTAGAGCTCAGTCTTCATCCCACTGCTGTAACAGTGGTGTACTTTGGAATTGTGCTGAAAGGATCTAGGTGCAAGCAGGAGCAAAAACGGTCTTCACTGCAAGCACCTGGTTTCTCTTGCAGGGAGTCTCTAGTTCAAGAAGACAAATGATGGCAGTGCATGTGTGGTAAAGAATTGGTGCTGGGCTAGGGGAGGGAGATGCTTGGAAGAGGAAAGTTCCATGTTAGATCACAGTGTTGGTCCAAGTTTTTGGCTTGCCTTTCCTGAAGCATTCAGGTTGACAGCTCCCCTAAGTGCTGCAGTGGTACTTGCATGTACTGGGGGTGGCTCACCAAGTTTTGTTTCCTTTATCATTTGCAGGATTCAGTATCATTTTGGAGAGTTTGGCAATTATTCCCTTGTGGTAAAGACCCTAAGTACAAGCACCCAAACTGTTTCTTGTGACTTAATCATCAATGAAGGCCCTATCAACAGCTACCTCCGTATGTAGAGCTCTCTTTTTCCCTTTCATTCTACAACCCATATGTCTCCCAGCAGAACCAGCTTCTTAAGAAGCCTGTGCAGCTACTCATGCTGTGATGAAGAGTTGTCATGGGCTTGCTCCTCTTCTTTCTTGACATCCTTACCTCCTTATGTTTTATACACCCATCCTGAGGCCCTGACCAGGATCAGGCCTCTGCACGTGATATCCTGTCTGCCTACAACAGTATTGCAGCAGGCATTAGTACAGAAAATTAGTGGGTATGTGTCTGGAGGGAAATATTACTTCCTGTTTCCCTGCATGTTTTTGTATATACACAGAATCCTCCCTCTTCTTCCCTCTATCTTCTTTCACAAAATGGGAAACAATTCACATAGTGTTTGTTTGGATTTTTCTTCTTGCACTTTTAATTTAGAACCTGACTTTCTTTTTTGTTCATCTCTTATCCAGGACTGCTTCAAACTCTTGTCTATATCTGTTCTTTTCCATTACATTTTTCTTCAGTTCTTCCAGTTTCCTAACTGTAAAGAAAAATTCTCCATGCTTGCTAACTAGGTGTATTGCTCTTTTCTCTACTTCATGTTGAGGCTATTTTTAAATTTCTGCTTCCTTCTTCAGAACATATCACAGCACATCAGCTCTTCTCTCGCTAGTGTCTTGTGATGCAATGCAGTTTTATTTTGCTCTTTTTATGCTGAGACGGGGTATCACTGAGCTACACTTCGAAACTAACTTGCTTTTGTGTTGGGTAGTTTGGGGGTTTTGCTGTGGGTTTTTATTTTCCTTTGGGATGTATATTGCATGGAGAAGGTGGGATGATGATCAGTGAGTTGGGCTTTGTGTTGTGTTTGTGTCACACTTGGCCAAGCCCAGGTTGCTGAATGGTTTTGTTAGATCATTTATAGAGTTGTGTTCTTTTCATGTAGCTATTCTCTTTGCTTTCCTGGTTTACATGGGGATCCTTGCTATCCTGATTGCTGGGCGCCTTCTAATGAAGTAAGTGAACTTCCTCCTTGCATGTACCAGTTTAAGACCACACATCTCAGTGTGGTAATACTTTGGGAGTCCCACTTGTAGCCCTGCTTGCAGATCAGATCCTGTTATCAGATGCCATGTGTACATTGTGGCACATGTGGCAAGAAACGCAGAGTAATGCGATTTCACTCAAGGGGTATCTTGCAGCCTTGGTAGTTTGTGTGCAGAGCAGCTGATGTTCACTGTAAGCTCACACACACCCTGCTGCACCCTGATGTTACTTGTCTGGCTCTGGATCAGTAATCCAAGGCAGTGGGACCAAAGTGCATGTAACAAATACAACCTTCTACCCTTTACTGAATGATGTAAGTCATGCTTGCCTGTAAGCAACCCGAGAATAAAACCCCCAAACATGAGCGTGTGTCAGTGTATTTCCACAGCTGGACTTAACTGGGATCCTAAGTGCTGGCTGAATCTCAGTATTACCTATGTGAGCTGTAAATAGGAACCGTCAAGACTTCTGTTTCATTCTGCTAAATAGCTTCTATTATGGTGAAATTAATTATAAAGTACTTTTGGCTTTGTTTTGTGTTTTAAACTGTTACACTCATTTTCAGAATTGATCCAGTCAGAAACTGGGTTTACAAGAAACTGAATCCCAGAGCAACTGATCGTATGATTAACTCCGTGAGTGACCACAGTATCTTTAGTTTGCATTCTGTAGTGTTTGCATCTCTGAGAAGCACACTATGTGGACATCTGGGGATTTGTTTATTACTAATCATCTTCCCCTTATGTGTGCTCCCCTTAGCAAATCTTGTTTTGATGTCAGATAGGCAATTTTATGTCAATGGAGAGTGCTAGACTGGGTTTCCGTGCAAGTGTAGTGATTCCCTGTAAAGCTCTTGCAAGTTTTGAACATACAGCTTTGTGCCCTCTTCTAACACAGTCAGTGTAAGGGAAATCACAGCCTTCATTGCTGCTTCCAGCACAGCAGGAATTTAGCAAAAAAATGAAATCAGAATTTCTCAGGCACCCCTAGAACCGGCATTTCTATGGGATCCTCATTTTGTACTAGAATATAGATAGTTTATCACAAATCACAGTCTGGGCTTCATATCTAAGAGGTCTAGAATCAAAAGACTTAGAAGAAAGCTCTACAGCAATCTCAAAAGAGTCTCTCTGTGGTGTCAGACAAGTGCTGATAGGTTGGGGGTCCTGTTTGAGAGTTAGCAACTGGATCTGCTCAGCTCTGTTGTAAAGCAGTTCTCAGAGTGTTGGCAGGTCTCTGGCTGATTTGGAGGGGACCCGGCTTTAATGAGTATCAAGCACAGGCTGATTTCACTGCATTCTTGTTTCCACCTGGTCAAAGGCAGAGTCTGGAACGTCTGCAAGCGTTACTGCAATGTGGTGAAGCCAGGAAGAGGTTAGAAGTAGACAAAAGAAGATAGGGAGAATAGAGACAGAGCGTGTGTGAAAGTTTGCAGTTCACTATCCTTTGTTCCCTGCACCAGCTGGTGCAGCTGCTGACTTGCTCTTCATGTGTCTGGTTTGTTCCCAAAGGAGCTCGGATCCCCGAACACAGACTCCATTAACTGCGATCCTACCCCGCAGTCCTGGAGCACGGGCTCTCGACAGCGGCTGCGTTCCCTTGACACCTTCCGAGGGTGAGCTAACAGCTTGCTCAAAAGCAGCTCTTCCAAGGGGAATGAGATGTTCCCAGTGGTGATTTGACAGTGCATGGCAATATATAGCAGATGGACAGTTCAAGGTGGTCAGTTTTACTTGGAAGTTAATCAAGATTTTAATTCTCAGATTTTCTGAAATATTTTGTAATTGATCTAATTTGAGGAAATGTCAAAGTTGTGGCAGAGGGTGCAAAAGAACAATGTGTTCAGTGTGAAAATGCTATGCAAAGGAGCTTGCTTTGGTTCACCACCACCCATGATTTTTGAAATGTGGCTTAGTGGTTGGTAAAGCTGGAAACCTTGGAAATCTTACTTTAAAAATAAAATAAATCAAATCTCAGAGTTAGAAATGTATTAGTGGGAGTAGTAATCATTAAATTTGTGTTCATAAATATGCAAATATTTCATTGACATGTGATACTTTGTGGTTTTGTTGTCTTTTTAGGCTCTCTCTTGTAATTATGGTGTTTGTTAACTATGGAGGAGGGAAATACTGGTTCTTCAAACATGTGAGCTGGAATGGTAAAGTACAATTGAGACAGTTGCTCTGGGTTTTAACTGCAGCAGTGTCCAGAAATGGCTGGTGTTGCAGCTGCTGCAGCGAGCTGTTGCTCAGCCGAAGGCTGGGATGCTGTGCTGGTTTGCCTCAGCAGGGAATCTGCCTGTTGGCTAAATGGGCAAAGCAGAGTATGGTCCTTCTCTTCATGCAGTGACAGGATGGTTTCACATCACAGTCTGTGTGTAACCTTTTCTTTTGTGATACAGGGTCGCATCTTTAACTTTCCTGTGTTGCTTAATGACCGCAGTCAAGCTGAGTGCTTGCTTTACAGCTCAGTGCTGTAAAAGCATAATGCATAATTGGTAAGCTGATGGGGATGAAGTCGAGCAGTGTAATGCCCTTGTGGAAAATAGCAAGGATCCCATCCCTGAAATTTTTCCCAAGGCATAGCAATCAGTTCTGACCCTATTCTTGAAGAGTGGCAAATGCAGTGAAGCAAGATGATTAGCTCCTTGTAGGTTTTGTTTATAACATGTTTTAGATTTTGAGACATGAATAATTACTAGCAGCCTGCAATTTCTCTAGAAAATCATCAGTAATATTGTTAAATTTGAGGAGGGTTCAAGGTAAATAACATGCTCCTTTGTATTTCTCTGTAGGATTAACAGTGGCAGATCTGGTGTTTCCATGGTAAGTTTTCCTGAAGAATAGTTTTTGTATTAAGTGATTCTTTATATTAAAACATTGCAAGTGGAACTTTGTGTGCACCTTGCCTCCATGGGGCAATGTATTTGGAGAGAACAGTTAATACAATTGTCCCTACAAATAACAACATAACCCTTATGAACCAGTAGAAGAGCTAAGTGGTTTTGGTGCCCCATATTCTCCTTCTTCCCACACACAAGACCCAGGGCTACACTGCCAGTGGAAGTGCAGTATCCCTGAGAAGTTCAATGCTATGCTACTGTGTTAAAAGCTGCCAGTCTGGCAGGATTTGAAGCTGGACTGGTGTGTATCCATAGATTAAAGAGCCAAGTAAATTTTGGATTAAGCTAATATTTCTATAACCAAATAATGGTCTTATGGGGAAGCAATTATTCCATCTTCCCCTAACATGCTTCTCTACACCAGCTTTTTCTCTACACCAGTGGTTTTCTGTTGGAGTAGGGAGTTGGATTTGGACTTTTGAACCTATTCCAGAGGAGAGGGTCAGTTCTGAATTTGAATCATAGATTTGAAGCTGGTGCTTGACTGTTTTGAAGATGCTAATTTAATTTTGGGTAATGCAATTCCTATGAATTGCAGGAAAAAGAGCAGACTGCAATTACAACCCTACCTCAACTGACCACTGAAAAAGGTAGAAGTGTCCCATAGTGCAAGCTCAGTAGCCTGGAAATTCCTAGCAGAGGAAATAAAATCAGCCAGTTTCACTCAGTGCATGCATCTCTGTTGGGCCAGTGCAGGCCACTCTGCCAGCTTTAGTGTTTGCTGTTACTCATACATGTTATGAGACATCTGTCAGCTCCATTTCCCATCTGCTCCGTTCTCCAGGTTTGTGTTCATCATGGGGACATCAATAGCATTGGCACTGGGCTCCATGCTGAGGTGGGGAAGTTCCAAGTGGAAGGTGCTTAGAAAAATCATCTGGAGGAGTTTTGTGCTAATCCTGCTGGGAATCATAGTTGTGAATCCCAATTACTGCCTTGGACCTTGTGAGTGGAACTTGCTCTCTTCCTTGCATTTCTGTAACTTGTTCCTGCCTCCTTGGCTGGGCTGTTGCAAAAACTGTGTCAACAGTTGGATGGTATCTTGTGGAGTGCTGTTCAGTTCTGCACTGATGCAATTCTCTCTGTTAGACTCTGTGCCAACCACTGTTTTTTGTCTTCGTGACTTTCCCAGGATTTTGATGTATAGCAAATTGGGATGGCAGAGTGGAGGTGTCCCTTGTACCCACAGGTGCAGTGATCTCAGCTCTCCCTGAAGAAGGGTCACTTTTGTATTTACAGCAGAGCCTGTGTCTGCTCCTCTTCCACACTGCTTGCATGTCTTCCAGTGTCCTGGGATAATCTGCGTATTCCAGGGGTGCTCCAGAGGCTGGGATTCACATACCTGGTGGTTGCTGCTCTTGAACTTCTGTTTACAAGAGCTGATAGTGGGACCTGGGTGAGTTATGTGGGGAGATGACAATTGAACTGATGCTGGAGCAGGGTTTGGGAGCCTTTGCTCTTGTTTGGGCAAAAAGAACACATGAGAAACAACAAGAAAACATGTAACATCTTACTTGATGTGTAGTGCAGTGTGACCTGGCAGGGGTCAGTGTTGGGTATGTGCATCCTTCAGTGTCACAGTCTGCATTTTGTCACATGTAGCTTTACTATATTTGAGGATTTCAACAATCCATTCAGATAGTGCTTAAAAACAGGCATTCCAAGACACTTTTGATTAATTTTCCACTGCCAAGGAAGCCCAGGGACAGGCATCTCTATGCTGAATCCTGTAGTCTGCATTTTGTCAGTTAATTTTGGCAAGGATTTTTCACAAGGGAAAGTAATACTGGGTTTTGGCCTTTCTAGAGTCTGTTTTCCCAAAAGGCTTTTGTTCTACACATGAGTCAAAATTCCTTTTGACATTTTTCAAGTTAAAAACATTAAGGGCTTTTGTTTTTGTTTGTTTCCCCCCCCCCCCCCTGCCCCAAGTAGATAAGTGTCTGGAAACTGCTTGTGAAAATGAAAGGTCTGTTGGTAGAACCCAGTTTTGTAATGACATCTCCCTCTTATATCTGGGGTACAAGACTGCCTGCCAGGAAGTACAGGTTGTCCCCAAAGGCATGGTTTTTACTTGCCAGCTAACACCTTCTCCCTCCATCTCATGCAGGAAGGACGATTCCCTGCTCTGCAGGATATTCTCCCCTACTGGCCACAGTGGATTTTTATTCTGGTGTTAGAAACAATTTGGCTCTGCCTAACCTTCTTGTTACCTGTGCCAGACTGTCCTAGGTAAGACCGTGCACTCGGTCAATTTAATGTAGGGTATGAGGTTGGTTTTCTTCTACTGAGTAGAATTAGCCATAGGGAAAGAATGAAGGGAAGAGCTTTCGGGCCAGCAGGTTAAAAGAAGCATCCATCATGTGAAAAAACTTTCTTTACTTTGGAATTAAAGTACCAGGTGTTACACAGGTGATGCCATTCTTCCTTTCTATTTAAAGAAGAGGATTAAAATCTCCCTGAGGTCTATGTGCAGCAATATATGATCACTGCAATGCCATCAATGTGTGCCTCTAGCCTGGGAAAACACTGAGCATTTAGTGTGCTAGGTCAGTGGGACAGTTGCTGTGCAGCTGGAGTGTAACAACACTTTGTGCTACAACCTCTCTGCTTCTGTCCTAGGGGCTATCTTGGTCCTGGGGGCATTGGGGACTTTGGAAAGTATCCCAACTGCACTGGAGGAGCAGCTGGTTACATTGACCGTTTGATTCTTGGAGAAAAGCATATGTATCAGCATCCCTCTTCAGGTGTAAGTAGTTTTTGATTTGCAGTATGTCAGGAGTGGCTTGGGAATTATAATGTGCAGGGGGATTTAAAATAAAGGAGTTTGCTTGCTTGGGTGCTCTGTAACAGCTGTTTTCTCTCTAAGGTGACTTACCAATCAACAATGCCATATGATCCTGAAGGGATCCTGGGGACCATAAATAGCATTGTTATGGCATTTTTGGGACTGCAGGTACCTCTTTTTCTTTCTGGTTGCATGCTATAATGGGAATATTTGAAGCAAACTTGGAAGTGAGGAGGCAACTGGGTTTCTTTACTTAAGGCTGAGACTGGTTCTAACAAAACCTTTTTCAGAGCAATGCTTTTCATATTACTTAGCCTGAGGTGAGTGCCAGAGAAGTGGAAGCTAACATAGCAGTAGTCTGCATTAGATACACTGAGACTTCTCAGATTTTGTAAGGGATGGACACAAGAAGCTTGCAAAATAGCCACCTGGTATTTCAAGGTTGGTTTATGCTGGTAGTAGGCTGGCTCTGTATGTTGGAAAATAAGGCTGAGACAAACAAACTTCACAGCTTCATTGTAAGGGTTTCAAACGTTGCAGGTGTACTTTCTCTCCCGCTTGCTGATTTTCTGCTTGTCATGCAGTGATAACCATCTTGCACAGGTGCCGTGTGCTCACCTTCCCTGACAAGAGAGATGCAGGGCTTCACACTGGTACTACCAACACCAAAAGCTCACAGCTCACACCTGTTTAAAGTATGGCACTTTTTGATGCAGCTTTGATGCACTGCTGGCTTTTCTGACAGTGCAGCAGCTGTGAACCAAACTGGAACTCTTGTGCTGGGAAAGGAATGTTACCACATGTAGCACTGGGTAAAAACTGATTTGGAATATCTGTGAGGCAGAGCTTGGAACAGAAGTGTGACACTGAGGAGTAAATTATCAGGACACATTGCTTAGTGGTGTATGAAAAGAAGCATTTGCTCTGGGCAGGTGAGGGGTGCTGTGGAGAAGCTCTTGGGGCTGGTTCTGATGTTGTTCCTTCATGCAATCCTTACTGAGGGAGAGGGAGCTCAACTTGTGCTGACCTAATAAAGATGCTTGTCCCCTTCCTCAGTTAACATAGTAAGAAAGGGAGAAAAGGTGCACCTCTACTGCTGATTGGGTTGTATTTATGTATTTTCCCCTTGTGTGTCCATTCCTTACAAAGAGTCCTCATTTTGAGCCTTTCAGCCACTTGGCTGATAGAAATCCCATTCGTGGTCTCTGTCTTAGCACAGGTAGCTGGTGGAAAATATATCTGGCTCTTGAGATGTGGTTACATTAATGGGCATTATTTTTTTTTTTTTGTATTTTTTTATAAGGCAGGAAAAATTACTTTGTTCTACAAAGACCACCCTAAACAAATTATGAGTCGGTTCATCATATGGGGCATAGTAATGGTAAGTCTGATAGTTATGCAGCTGCTTAAAAGACATGTATTTTCATGCAATGCAAATGTTTCTGAAACATGTTGCAGTGGTTATATAAACTTTACCCACTTTCTATTTCAGGGAGTTATTTCTGCTATCTTGACAAAATGTTCTAAAGAAGAAGGGTTTATTCCCGTAAATAAGAACTTATGGTAAGCAAAGAGATGGAACATTTTGTATGATTTTGTTAAAGTACTGTTTTAGTTCAGAGAATGTTTTACCTTTTGTACAGTGAGATCTGTATCCCATAGTTCTCTAAATATTACTTTCTACTGAAAATGTTTGTAGGTCAATATCATATGTGACAACCATGAGCTGCTTTGCCTTTGTCCTCTTATTGCTGATATATTACCTTGTGGATGTCAAGAAATGGTGGTCAGGTGCTCCATTTTTATACCCAGGTCAGTAAAACACATCAGGAGACATATTCCTTATGATTCTTTCTGCATTGATACTATCCTTTTGTTTTCTGCACTTCCACTGTCTGTAAGAAAGTAGGGATTTAGACTGAGGTAACCTGAAGGATTCTAGAATTATTAAGTTGAGCATAGAACTGGGACACTTGAGACCAGATATTTAGGAGAGAGGGACAATCAATTCTTTAAATGAGGGCTAAAAGCTGCTATTGCCTAATGACTGTTCTGAGTTTGGTATCAAGTCAAGGTCCCAGTGAACAGCTGCCTAGTACCAAGCAAAATACCACAGCTGTTCAAAGTTGGTTTTGGAAGGGACTGCTGAGACTTGTGTAACCTAATGGGAAACTCAAAGGCCTGTCAACAGAGTAATACCACTTCTGAAGATGTGGAAGACTAAATCCCCTGGGCAGCTGTGTAGGTTGTGTCTCTGTGAATTTAGATAAGCGTGCTTCCCGAAGTATTCCACTGTGGTTTTAACCACACTGGGCACACAACAAACATAAGTAGAGAATGCAAAGCCACAGCAGAGGGGACATTTCAGCAGCTTTGGTCCCTGTTGTCTGGGAAGGAAAATAGGCAGGGTGACAGCAGGGTATCATATCTCCTACCAGAAACCCCAGAGCTTTGAAGGGTAGTCAGAATTTGTTTGTAAAGGCAGCAGATCTGACCAGATTGGTTGGCACTCGTCCACCCTGAAAACAGTAACTGTTATTATTCTCCTTATCAATATAATTGCAGCATGCTGATTTGGTTGTATTTTCAATTTAGCACAGAGGTTATTTGTATTTCTTTTAATAAATGTTTTGGAGGAGAGAACCTCTCAGACTGTATTTGAAAACAGTGTGTCGCATCTTTGGGGCAAATGACATTAACTGCTGTTGTCTTGGTGCTGCTCTTTTATAAGCCTGGCACACCTCTGCCTGCTTGCTCTGAAGCATGCCCATACCTGCTCTTTCAGATGGTATAACCTGTGCTTCCTTTCAGGAATGAACTCAATCCTGGTATACATTGGACACCAAGTGTTTGCAAACTACTTCCCTTTTAAGTGGAAGATGCAAGACAGCCAATCCCACGCAGAGCATCTGATTCAAAACCTCACTGCAACAACTCTTTGGGTCATAATATCATATATACTTTATAGGAGAAGGATATTCTGGAAAATCTGATAGAAGTGGTCAAGGTCTAGCAGGCCTAGATTCTGACGAGGCAAGTGGATTAGCCTGAAATATGGTGGATTAGCCTGAAATATTGCCACTCGGGCTATATTACTAAAAAGGGATACTAGTTCAAGTTTACAGTGCCATGGAAGTCATTATCAAGACTTTTATGTGACTTAAGGGACAGTATTTTCCTATTTAACAACTCACTAGTCTATTACAGTTGCTCTGTTTTCTGTCTTTTGTAAATATTTTACTGATTTCCCTCCTTCATACAGAGAAGCTGAACATGCCCTAACAGCTGGGCAGCCTAAGACACCCTGATGGTATTCATGAAAGGAACTGCAAGGGATGGGGGATGGTGACTGCAAGGGGTTACCAAAAAGTAACAGTCCGTGCACGTGACACAGAACCCCCTAACTCAGGTGGTCTCGGGTTTGTATACACCCTTGGCATCTCTTGCATGCCTGACCCCTCTGGCTACTGGCACACATTTAACTTGGCCAGTGACTATCTGGGAAAGCTCAGGGGCACCTCTGTGTCACAGCCTGGTGGTGCTCTCAGCTGATCGTGCTTCATTGTATTTTTCCCATTGCTTTGACTAAACCTAAAATCTCTTCAGTTGGCTTACTAATCAGCAGGCTGCTCCTACAGGTTTAGCAGCCCACCTGTGCATGTTCTGGGTCTTTGTGTAATACACCTCTTGCATGGATGAGGTCTGAGTTTCATGAGCTACACTCTAGGAGTGCAGAAAGGCTATTTCTTACTGACTTTGCATAATCACTTAGATATTACCAAATTTAAATCAAAACAATTCTCTTTCTACGTGAATTTACTTATGGACCCTGAATCTGAAAACCAGCAATACAGATAGAATTCTGCTGACAAGGAAGACCTAACAGACCAATTCAATGTAAGATAACAGTTTTTGGAAATTCACTCATGCTGAGATTTCCAAACTAGTGCTAATAAAAAACCTGAAATACCTTGCTATGTTCTCTGTGTATGTGTAAAGAGGGAAAAACTATGACACACACCTTAGTATAATGCTATGGAAAAAAAAAAAAAACCCAAAACAAATAGAATATTACAAAAACTTCTTAAACAACATTTTATTATAAAGTTTGATCTACTCACATAATAAATCAAGCAATGCAGAACCTGTAATTTACAGGGAACTTCTTGACCCTCTGAACAAGAGACTTTCCACTGCTATATGCTGCTTGTTCATGCCAAGAGCCTTCCCCTCTCTCCATAAAAGACACTGCATCAGGATCCAGTCCATTCAAGCAAGAGTCTGCAGCAGCAGTATTTTCTCATTAATGCAGAACCTATGCAAGACCACCATGAGATTTTCCCCACAGCGCGAGACCTGGCGCTCCATGGCCAGGCGGAAATCTTCCTTCACTCCTTTAGTTATACCCCGGGTAACTGTGTGGTGCCTTAAGCCATGAAGGAGAGAGAGACAGACAAAATCAAATTATGGTTATCTAGTGAACTACAGTCTTTTAAAAGGTACGGTGTACCACTTACTATATATTTATGGTCCATATCTGAGTTTATTTAATGAGAGTCAAAGAGCCTGTGCTACGCTATTTTTTAAAAATCATGTTTAATAGGTTACAAGTCTTTCAACAGTTAGAAGCTGCAAAAAAAAATGTATGTTCTCACTGCTTTGACTGTGACTGCTGAAGGGAGAAATAATGTCAGTCTTCTGAATAACAGGAAAATCCATTCTCTTAACCCAGTAAGCAGAGAGTTCTCTTTGCTTAGGGAAAGGATTTTTTTTTCCCTCTCTGCCTTTGCTGCCCAGGCCACTTCTTCCCTGTAATCACCTCTATAAATGGTTGGGGTTGAAAGAAGAGTGAAAAGATGAACTTGCTTTCAAGTTCAAGGTGGAGCACATGTGCCACCATAAAGAGCAGAGGGCATCTTCTACCAATATCAAAGTGCAGGAAGGAGCTTTATAATCCTTTATAAACACACGGATAAAGCTGTGACTAGTGGAGGGCACAGTGAGCACAAACCCCAAATCAAGCCAGGCTGCATCAGCAGAAGCCAGCTCTTAGGATGATACTAGACATCAGGCAAGGGGTTACATTTATTCTGAGCACAAGTTCAGGACTTATTTTGAAACAGAACAAAGGTCCAGCTACTGAGCAAGGTAAAGCAGTGCTGGCTGGGGGAAACTTACGGGATATTGCCCTGTTAAAGGCCATTTTTATGAACAGTTCTTTGTCCTTACACCGGCCTCAACACCTAAATCTTGTCCTTAAAACAATGTTCTGCAGCACCAAAGCACTTCACTTGCACTGGTCCAGAATTGGGTAAGTTAGATCAAGACTTTGTAACAGCTACCTGCAAGCCCTGCTTGGGAAGGAGAGAAAAAGACATGCCCTGAAACGAGAACCTTAACACGACTGAAGGAACCAGCATAAATTAATTTAGAAAGAAAAGCATAATGCTAATGCTGAGATGAGTCCTGAGTCATGGGTAAGAAGGGAAGAGCTGGTCTGAACCCAGCAAGCCCACTGAAAGACAGAAAGAAAATAAAAAATAAAGGGTGAGGGCATCTGTGCCCATCCAGAGATGCTGGGAACAAGGAAGGGAAACATCTCAGAATTACATTCACCAACAATACCACACAACTTTTGTGTAAATAATGAAGTCCAACATTTGACAAGAGACTTCTCTGCCAAAACAGTAGAGACCTTTGCAACACATGAAAAAGGCAAAGCCTACTGGGCAATTCCTTGGTGAGCTATGCTAAGTAAAGCAAACCTGCACTGAAAATATTCAGAGGCTATGGGATAAGTCCTGTTTTCAGTCTTTATTGTCTTAAGCATTGCTGGCAGCTGAGTGCTATGGTCAGTTACAGCCTGAAGGAGAATATGCAACCTACAGCTACTGAGCAAGCCAGCAGCACTTTAGAAGATTAGAGTTCTATTACAGCTAGAAAACACAAAACAGAATTCAGAACAACCTAAATGAAGAAAAGTTGCTGCAAATGGATCCAGGAACCGGTATCTTGAAAATAAAGGGTTATGCTCTTGCTAATACATGATGGAACATCAGTAAAACTTTTGAGGATTTCTACATTATTGTTTAAATTCAATAGTGATTACTAAATTGACAGGACACAGATACTGGCAACTTATGGGAAAAAGAAAAATAAATGTTATTATAGAACAACATGGTTTGCCAGGCAATGTAGGCACAAATGAAGAAATTAAAAAAAAAAGATAAATATTGAGTAACAAATTGCTGAAAACCATGGGCAGTAAAACATGTTGACAAAACACAGCACACTATGAGCAGGGTTTTTCCACTTGGTACCTGTCAGCAGTCTGTATGCTGGGCTGTAGCACAGGTATGAATTCCTGCTGCAGTAACCCCATGGGAGGGCTAGAGGTCCTTTAAAAAACAGCAAATAGCAGCATTCAAACACCCACACACCAACTCCCCCTCTGGTGCAAAACAACTCTCCAAAAAAGGAGTAACAAAACTAGGGTGAGCTCACACAGCAGTATGACCACCGAGCAGCCAAAGGGGTGCAGGACTCTTAACAGCATCAAACATGCAAATATCCCCAGATTTCACTGCAAGGCTGTTCTACAGTTGTGGTCTAAATATATACACATATTTTTGGACAGTTACACCAGGAGAAAGGACAGCAGCAGGTGCAAAACCAATACACAGTTGTACTAGGATGAACTGTCACAGCTCTTCCAAGGAAGCATGTCAGTCAGAAAAGATTTAATCAGAGGAGCAATGCAGATACCACAGCTTCCCTCCAGTACTGGCAAGAGCATGTCAGCAAAGTGGGAGAGCCCACAGCTTGGAGCTAAGGGATTGACTGCTGAGCCCAAGCTGAGTGCATGCACAGCGGGTATCGGCCAGATTGAGTACATGGCAGTATTTGTCAAAGGTTGGCCAAGTATCTTTTCATTAGCCCACAGATGGACTCTTCCACCTTTACAAATTCTAACTGCATATAAAATCAGCTCTTAGAGCATGGTACAATGCCAGAGCACAAATGCCCGCTCAGAACAACCTCCTATTTATGACCAGGGCCACAGGAACTAACCACCAAAAGCTGTCTCAGCTGAAAGACAGTGCGTCTTCTTCAGGAAATGAAATTTTTATCTCTATGTGCTATCTAGAACAAGATACAAGATACAAGAACCTTAGAGGTTCAGACTAGAGCCATACCCCACTTAAGGAGAAGAGAAAGGAGAAATTTGGTATATTGGAGAGATATTTAGCTTCTTAATCTAAGTCTCTCATAATGTCACCTAAATCTTAATAGGCACCTGAGTATTGAGTGCACCCCCAGTGATGCCATGAAGGGAGCAGAGAAGCAAAACTCGCAGTTAGATTCCTGTAATTCTGAGTTAGGTGCCTACCTTCAGATCTGACAGGTGGGTATTTGGCTTAGCATCTACGGTTTATTGATAAATACGAAGCTTATAAAAGTCAAAGATGGGACATTTAACACTCTAATACAGCTACAATAACCTGAAATAAAATAGCTAAAACAATTATTCCATCAAATGAGATAATTTTTCGAGAGTTCTTGGCATGAGTAAGTCCAGTATTTGCAAAAATGGACATGGGAAACAGAAAATACAAAGGACCGGCAAGATGTTATTGGTCCCAGAGTGGCAGATGTTTGCAAAAGGGATTCTGTGCAATTGTGTCGTCACTTCTATTTGCAAGATCTGCAGTCAGAACTAAGCATACACATGTTCACAGAGTAAAAATTACACTTTCAAGATACATTGTTTCACTTCTGACCACAAGGAGAGATGTGATGGGAATATGAGTAAAAAGAAGGACACAGCTTTCGGATCAAGTTTTAGGCCATTAGGGAGGCTACAATGAGATTAATTAGAGTAAGATTTATCAAAAAGAGGAGCAAGATATTAAGCAGCAATTTCATGCATAGTGCTTTTCTCCTCTTTAGCCTCACTAACTAAACTGCCCCTACTGATATGAATATCAGATAACTGTTAAACTTGGCTTTTCTAGAAGGGAGTTTAAAAGCACTCAATGGTGCTGGATTCAAAGCTCATAAAACAAATCTCGTTAACACCACAAACAGAATGAGCTGGCTGTATCACCAGTTAAAACCAAAACCATGGACCTTCTCATTACCACAGTGGATGCAAGCAAAGGGAAATTATTTTGCAGAACCTAATTATAAGTCTGCAGACTACCAAGATCTTACTTCATCTTTTGTAAAAGTACACTGGAGTTTGCTTTACAGAGCTCAGAAAAATGAATATAATCTCCTATGAAGTACAAAGTACTTAGAAAAAAGTACTGGAAGAAGAATGAGGAATTCACCTGGGGAGAAAATACCCTGTAAGTCATCAAACAAAAAGCAGTCCTTATAAAAGATACATAGTATCTGCAATACATTTCCCATCCATTAAGATGCAGGATTACTACATTTATGCTAAGAAAAGATCAGACAAAGGAATAACTGCTTTATGTTTGTCCTGTTGTGTCGAACTCAGAGTCTTTGTCAGCATGAATGAACAGCATCTGAGCTGTCCCTGCTAATTCATGGGAGGATGGTGCAGCAGCTCATCCAACCAGAACTGGTGATAGTTTTGAAAGATGTAAGCAGTCTGCAGATACTGAACCTACCAACCACTGTCCCAGGAAACAGGGCTACACTGGCACACTTTATCAAAAACCCCAGCTAGAGGAGGCTGTGAGCTAACCAGGTCAACACTGGTGGGTGACACCAGCCCTGGGCTTCACAGCCAGCCCAGCTGAAAACATACCTGCAGTACCAGGGGAGTAGACATCATCTCCAACCAGTGGCTTATGCCCTCAACTGTCCCTTCCATCAGCTCTCTGGTGAAGTGCTTCCAGCCCTACACAGCCACATGAAAGATGCTGTACACAGCTTTTCCAGCTGGACAGGATATTTGACTGTTTTGGCTCAGTGAGCACAAAGAAACAGACTTCTACAAGCCCTTCCGTCATTGAGGAAACATCACTGATCAAAAGGAGGTCAAAGAGGGATTCTGTCCTGCTAGCAACACTTCTCCCTACCTCCTTCCTGACTGGGGGGGTCAGAACAGAAAGTAACTGTGGCCACGCCAGTCAAACAGAGCCAAGAGAAACAGTGCTGAACTACTGCAATGAAATGGAGACAGCAGGTAAAAGTTACCAGATGAAGTCTTCAGTGCTAAGCCCTCTTGCTGGCAAAGCTTATTATTTAACACCCTGTGTGGTGCAGCAAGTCCTGAAGCTTGTTTTCATACAGCTGGTTACAAGCAGTGAGATATGGCAAGGGTAAAAGTTTGAAAATCTAGAGCTTAAAAGAGAAAATTCTCCGTCACATATTTAAGTATTTGAATTTCTACTTTTCCTTTAATTACACCTAGTATCTCATTTTTGTGTTGATCACCTAGATCTCTGGAAAATCTATTTACTTGTTAAAATTTGGATCCTGTTGTCTCATGTTAGGCTCCCATTTTGAAAATTTCAGCCCATTTCTGGTTAGTGAATAGCCAGAATACACTGACCCTAAGTGGTCAACAAACTTTCAGCAGTCCCCCTTTTAGGAAGCAAAATACTATAAGTTCTCATAAACAACCAAGATACTCCAAAACATTATGCCACTAAAACCCTGCAGCAAATAGTTTTGAATCAAGACTGAACAAGTAAGAACACCCAGGAAGTTAATCCAAATTATCAATTTACTTCAGCATCTTCTAATAAGCTAAGCAGAATAAGATGATCTGCTGATTCTAACAGGTTACTGGAGTGTAGCTGGAATATAATTTAATTTATATTTTTACTGAAACTTTTCATCATTCAGTGGACTTTCATGGATTTTGCTTGCAAAAATAAGCAAAATAGTGCTTTTTGCTCAGCATTACTCTTCAGCAAAATTAGTAACAACACCTTGCACTCATGCCTAATTATTTGAAGAATTCCTGCAAAGTGCAAGTGTCTACTTGAAAGAGCACAACTAATCACTTCAATATCAATCACTCTAAAGCAAATGCCACACTCAGAAATAAAGTCCTATAAAAGCAGGAATTAAAGATGAAGAACCCCCCAAAAGAATACATAGATCAGCAGGAGTCAGAAAAAGAAACTCACGGCCTTGTTTGAACTCCTTAAATTTAAGCTCAAAGACATGACAAAGTATCCAGAAGATAACATGAAAGCAAAGACAACCAGAACATACTCCCTTTTTTTTTTTGCCAAAGAAAACAGTAAATGCTTTTTTATCCTTACTTGATCAACATTGCTTGATTTGGCAGCAGTTCCAGATGAATTTTCCCTCCTTCCTGTGTTCTTAAATAAGCAAATTCCTCCAACATATCAATATCTGAAGAAAACGTTAAAGATTTGAGTAGGGAAACAATGATTGAGAACATTCTTTCTTATGCCTCACATCTGAAGCCACATAGCTGAGAGTCAAACTGAAAAGCTATTGAAGTACCTCATTATTAAAAGTGATAGAGAAGATCACAGCATGTATTCCTAATCCTCCACAAACTGATGAAAAATGGCTTTTCTAAGTGAAGAACACATCCGTTAGTTTCCTTTCTTTGTTTCTTCATATGTAGTCAGAGGTAAAGAAGGCTGATCTCAAAATTCCCTGGGTTTCACTTCCTTTTCCTGCACTCCAGATTATGAAAGCAGTACAAACTGAGGCTACATCTGAAGCAAGTGCCACCACGGTGGCACATTATCACCCTTTTTAGTTTTCTATTTTGATCTCTTATTTAGCTGCTTGTTTTGTTTGCTCTTTCTTTCTCTTTCCTTTAACACCACAGCTTATTTAGTTGTCTCAGATAGGAGTTAGACCCCCCCTTGCTTCCTGAGGCCCATGGCTGGATGTCTATTTAGGTTAAACATGAAACTGTCCATTTGTGTGTATGATGATCAAAATTTATGTCAGATATCTGAATAGATAAATCAGATGTGCTTTGCGTGATCTTTGACACAGCTCATTATCTTACTCAACCCAAACATGTTACTCACAGAAAGCATTTCACAAACAAGAGCCAAAATCATTCAGCTCTGCAGCACAGGTGCCACCTTGTCTTTTTTGTTAACAGCCTTGTACATAATGCCCTGTATTTCTTAATGAAAAGATTGCTATCACTCGTATGAGCAGCCCGAACTCCTGCTGTTTTCCTGAATGGAAATTCAATGGCAGTGTATTTAAGGGAACTCTCAAGTGACAGGGCACAGGAGACATATTTACAGTCTATTGTGTACTGAGCCTACTACAAGAGGTTTTCTTGGAATGAAAATAAATACAGAATATATTTCAGAGAAAGAGCTGCTGTGGAAACTAACAGCTTTTTCAACACTACAGCACAGGATGTTAAAGACATTCTTGGTTAGAGAAAGGATACTTGTGACATAGTTGAAAAAATTCTCATACTGGAAGTTTCCTTGCTGGCAGATTTTGTTGATGGCTTTCAGGAACAAGTTCTCACCCCTCGGCCACTCATGCTGAAGCAGAACAACTACGTGGCCCAGTGCCATATCATCTCTGCTGTCTGTGAAAGCTCTGAGCTTCAGGGAGAAAAATTACATTCAGACAATCTGGAAATATATGTTGCTTTCAAAAACACATAGGATTTATCTCACCTAGACCTGTGCAAATAGAGAAGTTATTTAGAAGTATATATTAAAGCAGAATGAAATACATTTTTAAAGTAGGTTGGAAATTTCCAGCTAAAATACCAAATCCTCTCCACTGACCTGTAAGAGAAGTCTGAACAGAGACAAAAATTTTGAGATCTGTTCTATCTTCTCTGCTCAAAACCAAAACAAATAGAGAAAAAAAACCAAACCAAACTCTCCTCCATCAAAACTCTACCCCCCTCTCCAAATGAAGACCCTCCCCTAACCCATTTAGGTGAGAAGGATTGAGGCACAGCCCTAGGACACAGCCATGCAGTTTCAGGATACATAAACTAGGCCTTAAGGACAAGAAAGTTCCAATTACCTTGGAGCTATCTTACCTTGAAACAAGCTAACAACAGATGAAGGCAGTAAGGCATGATAGCTCTACTGGTACACGGCCAAAGCTTCAAATCAGACCCTGCAACAGAACAGTTCTTTAGGGGTCTCACAACAGGTAGGCTGAAGAAATTGAGATGGGACAAAACAAGTCCAAAATTACCTCATCTCAGGCAGGGAGGAAAGCTTTAAATGTAAATTATGACTGATTCAAAATGTGAAGTGAAACATTTAAATTTTTCTTCTCCACTTCTCTTTTCCTGTGGTAGGACTTTGCCACCAATATACTTTAAAAGGTACAAGCAAGAAAACCTCAATACAAAACCAATAGGGAATAAAAAACTTCCTCCCTTTTCATAATACAAAATGAGAATAATTATATACTCAACCAGAACACATTAACTAAAATTCAGCTAACACTGAGTTTAGGGTAATAGCAACTCCATACCTTTCCTGAATTTTGACTTGACTTTAGGTTGCTCCTCTTGTACTTTACTTCCTTCTTGTATTGGAAGTAAAATACAGCACATGAGGTCAAGCACTTTTTCGCACGTTTGCTGCAAAAGAAGGGACATGATAATGCTAAATTTAAATTACAGCTCTTAAATATTAATATATGTTAATAATAAGAAATTACAGATACCACAGAAGGACAAAACAATCACAAAATTCTTTGCTAGAACTTGAGTTTACTTAATATACAGTACAGCCTGGCTAAGCAAAAAGATTTAGCTGTCACTAAATAACCTCTGAGAACCTACGTACATCATTTTAATTGTGAAAAAATTGTATTTGCATTCTTCATTCCAAGAGGGTAAGACCGATATAACTGCAATCAAAAATTATTTTGTTTTGAAGGATTAAGTTTTTAAATAAATTCTTAAAATAGTTTTGTAAACATTATTCTGTTCATGGTAAAAATAGAAAGGAAAATGGCAGTATGACAGCATGACAGAATTTCAATGAATTTTCAATGCTATTTCCTAGCAAGGAGTCTGTGGGAATATATGATCACATTTCCAGTGAAAAAGTATTACAGTGAAAGGGACAAAAGCACTTGTCCAGCAGTACTAGGATGATGTTAGACCCTAAGAGACAGAGCCTTTATTGTCAGTGCTGACTCTGACTGACCTCAGACCACCATGCACTCCTGCAATACTGAGAACGTAAAATATTTATTGCAAAACTAGAGCAAGTTCAGAGGTCAGGCCAGAAAATATTGTTCTGGTGTCTCTTATATCATCAGCTAATAACTAACTCTCTTTTAAGATGATCACAGAAGTTCCTTCACTTTTTATTTTGCCTGCCACATGAAGCCAGTATCTAAAAGAAATCCCCCTCAATTTAAGGAACTAATTCAGTAAAGCTAAGGAATTCAAATTAAGGCTACATTTATAGACAAGTCAAACACTTGTAGCCATGAAAAATCTTAACTAACCTCCCAAATCTTCACTACTAAAAAGACTATACACATATATAAAGAGCTGCTAATGGACGGTCAGTTAATGTGGCACAGCATATAATTCTCCCAGTAAAGCACGGATCTTTCAGTAGACCCTGGTTAATGTTTGATATCCTACTGAAAGCAGGCTCACAGGAATATTCTAAGGAAAAAGAGAAATGGGAACCACAGGGCCAGCTGATGAAAGCCCAGGGTGTGCAATGCTGTACCTACCCGGTATTCTCCAAGGGCAAAGTGGCACGATGCTAACTGGATTAGTGCTCTCTGATTTTCTAAAGATCCTTGTCCTGTAATTTGCTGGGGAGAATGAGAGCCCTGAAGAGCTGCCAAGTGATGTAGGCTGCTAATTGCTTTTTTGTATTGTCCCTTTGAAAAAGAATAATAAAAACAACATGTTAGGGTCTTTTCTATACAATAGGTAGAGAGAGAGTAAAAATTCTCATACAGGAAGCTTTCAAAATGGAGTGTGTCCAAGTAACAACCCTTCAAATTTTTAATTTAAACTAATAATCTCCAGTGATGAGTTGTGTACAAGACTGTGTGTGGGTCAATCACTTACAAGGCAGTCAGAAGACAAACAAAACTCTACTTGAAAAAGCCGGTTTACAAAATCAAATTTGTAACTGAATCAAATAATTATATTCTTGAATTAATCATTATTTATTTAGACTACAAAAGTTTGAAGTAGCTCTTGTTCAGGCACAAGTAGAGCAAAAATAAAAGACTCACAAAGAAAAAATAAAGAGCAAGCTTTCTTCTGTAGATGGTATTGGAATGAGCATAGCCAGCCTAATTTTTGTGAAGTACAGATGCTAACTGACATATGTTAAAACCTTTCACTGTTTGAAAATTCTTCTCTCTTGATTGCAAGATCATTGCAATACAATGCACTGATAGACTAATAAAATGCATTTATCTTTCACAACACTATGTATATACACACTGTCAAAACACCAATATAGATGTTTTTACACATGCCAAAATTAGTTGGACTCAAACAACAGCTACTGGGACAGAACCATTCAAAGCAGGGCACCAAGCTTGTGGTACAAACAGTGAAGTTCTATCCCCGGAAAGGGATAAAGGCATAAAACCAGTAGACACTATAAGCAGTCAAACTGGCTAATGAGAATTGCTATTTACAAGAAAGAAGTAAATTACTATTTACTAGAAGGAAGAACAACACAATGGTGGTGTTTTTCCTAGTTTATACAATAGTTTTTTTACCTGGTAGATGATCATGTCTGTAAGAAAGATTCTTAACCAAAGCCAAGTTTCTGTCTTCCATGACAAACAAATTCTGGTGAACTCTGTGTTACGTGATTAGAGAAGAAAAAGCAAAGAAGAATATGAAACATTTCACAGCTTTGAGTTAAGCATCAATAATATATATATATAAGCTGAATTTAAGAATGGAATAAATGACACGAAAACAGTAAGAGGATGAAATCCTTCACACATAGGATACTCTCTTTCTACACACATTTTTTAATTACACTTCTCTTCACAGTGTCCAACAAACCTAAAAGCAGCTAGGTGGTACTGTTCACCTGCTTTTTAAAAGAGAAATTTTTTTCAAAATTATCACGCCCATTATTCTCAGAAAGGAAGACACAGTAAAAACACGTATTCTTAATCATGAACTAAGGCAGCCATTAGCAGCACATCCTCACTGAGCACTATCAGCCCTACTACTGACCAACTGCTCCAAGAGAAGTAGGGGTGAATAAGCAAAGATGCATCAAGAATGAAATGCAATACAAGAACAAAATATTCAGAAAAGCAACAACTGATAAAGATTCTTACTGGAACTTCTATCAGAAGTACTCAGGACCCAAAGCCATTTCAATTTTAAGGATTCATAATGGCAGAAATTCAATTTTAACAATAAAAAAGTGATCTCTAAGCAGAGCAATAAAGATGCAATTATTTTATTTTAAATGCAATTCTAAATGCAGTTACCTTACCTTTGTCAAGTGATTCCAGAGAATAAAGCAGCTCCCAGCTCTCTCTTGCCAATTTGAAACTCTCTAATACTTCAATGGAGTTTGCAAGATCAGCCTTATTTACTGTAATATGGCGACTTCTTGCTTTCCCAGAAGGATCCTCATCATCTGAGCTCTGCTTAGAAGTCAGTATAAACACAAAGATGAACTTCTTAATTTATACTTTCTTCAGGACTCTAAAGTCACAGCAGTTCCACTGAACACAAGAAAACAATTATGTATAGAGGTACCACGGTCCTAGTTTAAGTGGCTTTAAGTGATTTTTCACTTAGCTTGTATTAAGGTTAGATCCATCTGCTTTGCTACCAAGAACTCAGTGGCACAGTGTGATGAGCAGTATCCCAAATAAACTTATTCTGTTAAACATGGTATACCACCACTGAGCTATCTATTGAAGTACATACACACTTCACACTTTATAACTCAATTTAAGCCTACAGTGGCAGAAAGCAAAGGAAATCCTTGTGTTCTCTTTACAGCAGAGAAATTCTATAAAGTAGTGATTTTCTACCATTAAAGCAGTAGACATGATAAGTCAATTACTTTGGAAGTTTACTTGTAGAATATCTGACTGCTATAGGTACCTTTCTAAGTGCTTTTGCTGAACTCCTTCAAGTTAAAGCATTCACAGCAGTACATGTGTCTACAGCAACTGCTGCAAAACTGGTTTCATTCTTGCTGGCTTTAGGAAAAAAATGCTTGAAAATTGTGGTCATAAACAGATAATTCAGGGTAGCTCTAAAAATATGTCTTTTACATCTATGTCAAAACCACTGTTGTCTAAATCCCAGTAGCAATGCCATTCTTGTTATGAATTAAAAAGTTTACAAAAATTACCATTGTTTTTTCTCTTCCTTCAGCAAGTTTCCTCTTTTTGTGTATGTGTTTGTTACGATCAATATCTGTATCACCATAGATGTTGGGTACATCCTCGAGAAGAACCAGTGGAGTTTGGTTTGGAGCATTTGGACCTGGATTTAAAGATAAATTAATTCACAATTGCCCTAAACTGATTTGAAAGGTCTTATGCCTACAGCAAGCTGTTTTTTTTTTTTTTTTTTTCCTTCACAAGTAATTACTATAATGCTACAGAAAACAATACTAAATTAAGTCTTAATTTGCTTAAACTATGCTGGTAAAGCTAAGGTTTCCTCAACACATCCATATAGTGAAGGTCAGAGTGCATTTACCAGACATCATCAGAGTCTGATTGAGAGCTTCAGAGTATTTCTGAATCCCTTTCTTCTGGAGCAGTCACAAGATATACTCAGGTAGCAGGTGTTCTCTTATCAAGCATTATTTGGTTTAAATAAGTACAATTATTCAAAAGATGAACTCTGAAGAACAAATGACTCTGAAGTTAACAGCCACAAATATGGCAAAGCACAACAATACTCTCAAAATATTTCTCATGAGAAACCAAAGCAATATGCCGACAGGCACAGACCCACAAAGAAGTTTGTGTATTTTATGACAAGATTTCCCCAGTAGGATCACCCAGTGTCAACTTTGCCCCCACCGATATTAGTAAACAGAATTAAACCTTTAGTTGACTGCCAGAGCTCATCTTCACTCCTAAAAAATAGAAAAGCCTCATTTTGAAACACAGAAAACAATTTCTACTTTCACTGTTGTCACAGAATATCCAGCAGGATCTGGTTCACACTCCAGTGCTTAAGTTTCATTAGACATAAAATAGGAACAGTACTTCTTAATCTTAAACAACATTGATATGCGATCACTAGTGAGACAGTTTTCCTTCCAAAACCATTTTCTTCCTCTGCAAAATTAAGCTGCATATAGATGTGCAAAGCTCAGTAAAAGAGAAATGTAAAGGGAAGAGGAATCCCTTAATCTGTGTTCTCCTTCTGAAATCTCTGTCAGGTAAGACAGTATTGCAAATAAGTATTTTCAGTTTGTGCATTTCTTCTATTTGCAGAAATATATGAAGCTAAGGTCTCGTTCATAACTGCAAAGAACTAATGTGGGAGTTTAGGAGATGATTTATTTAATCTCTTGACAGAAAAAAAACTTCTATTAAGCTTTTCCTATCTAGTCAAAAGTGATGTGTAAGGAGTTCACTACAATAGAAGCTCCTGTCAGAAGAAACAACCAATTTGCTCTACCTAACAAATTCAGTAAATAACAAATACAATAAATACAACCACAATAACCAGGTTGATAAATACCACCACTGAAACTGCACCTACAGCATATTGCAATCACCTCTCCTGTACTATCATGTATTCCACTATGTCAGAATCTCATGTGTGAAAACTGAAAATAGAGTTAAGACATAATGCAGAAGATTCATATCTGTTTCTCATGGATGCAAAGTACCACAACTGGGATGCTGGAAGAGTTTCACCACTAGAACCTCAAAAGCTACCTAGTTCTAATATCTAAGAAGAAAAAAAATTGGGGTTTTCTTTTACTCATACTGACTTAAATTAATGCCAGCTAAGTGCTTTGCTTTCCAAACAAGTGCTCTCCTCCCAGCACCAGAAGTGCACTGCAGTCTTTATTCCAAAACCTCCAGTCCTAAAACAAAAGAAAATTCACTGTCACACTTGACTGGGGCTGCAGACCTTCTCTTATCATACTGAAATTTACACAGGCATACAAAGAGTAGCGTTGTGTTCTTCTGTCTGAGCTCTAGAATCAAAGATTACAGAGTTTTTAATTGTTTTCTGGCAGAGAGTGTTATAAATAAACCCCAAAAAGCATAAGCCCAAACAGCAACTCCTGCCAAGCCTGGAGGCAGCCTCAAAGTTATGAGAGGTGTGAATTGCCTCATTCATTTCTCAAGTCTCCAGCAAAGCAGATACAAATTATGTAAGAGAAATGCACTGAAAAGTTTTCCCTCAGAGGCCTCTTGCAAATCCACGCACATGAGAGTCACAGATCTAATCCTCACAGATGAGGAGACAGCGTCTTTCTCTATGACCATGGTTCCAAAATATGTAGGATTCTACATTTCTACAGTAAGACCTCCAGAGAGAAGGAGGAAAAACTGTAAGGACAGAAAAGATATGAAAGGCACTGAATAGCACTGGATTCAATGCTAAAACAGAAATGAGTAAAAGATGTCTTGGAAATAAGCTCCTGATATCAGAAAATGACACAGGGTACCAGAAAAGTTGCACCAAAGGAACTGCACTCTGTGATCTCAGTCTACATTCTTTTTCAGAAAATGTTAGCTTTGAAATACTCAATTGTACAACTTAAAAAACAACATTTTCACTAGTTCTTTACTTCTTTTCTTCTTTAACTTGGACACAAGCAGCTAAAACTACATGCACACCTGAAATATCCTCCTGCCCAGCAGAACCCTTCTTTCTTCTGGACAGAACAAAAACTCGATCCATTAGTTAATTAGTTCCTGTACTTGTTAAAGTGACTCTATGTTCTTTGCATACCAGTGGCCATGCCATTTGTCCTCTGAGCTTAGCTATCTACTGACACTGATCAACTGATCAACCAACACACTGTAAGCATCAACCAAACCCATCATTCGCATTGACTACTTCCTTACTCAAATGACCATTTGCTCCATACAGAAAAATATGATGAAACTTATGATCACAACACACAGAATTAAAACTGTAATTTTAACATGAATCAATAATTGTAGTATTAATAAGTACTAATTACCTATGGTGACAACTGTTATTGTTGCAAGGAATTTTCTATCACATCATTAAGAGCTGAAATTTCCTCTTTGTGATGATGTTTACTTCAGTAACTTCTAAAAAAAATGGAGCTTAAAAAAACTTTCCTCAGCTTCTGGGTCACCCCTGAAAAGTCCAATCAATCCCAAAAAAAGCAATCCAAGGTGCTCCAAGCAATCTAGTATGTCCGAAATGCAGACGCGAGTGGGTAGGAAAACGCACAGGTAACGCACGTATGTTAAACATTCCATTAACCAATTAATTACAAATTAGGAGTAATGTGCAAAACATTCCTTAAAGATTATGCTTAAGCTATATAAAGAAAGACAAGTTGGAAGCTTATGAATGTCAGGAAAGCTTTCCCTATTCAGCTTTTATTTGCTTAATTACAAATTTGTGTGTTCCCAATGCAAAGCTATCTTCACTTATTTTGACTGAAGGAAAGCAGGAAAATGTCAGCTTCAAAAAACAAAATCATAGGAAAAATGAAACAAACATGATGCTCATGGAAGAGTAGGAATTAACCCTAAGGATGTTTCCTATAACATCTGGTATGTTACTTTTCTCCTTGCTAGACAACCAACTGCTACTGGCCAAGGTTGAAACCAGAATGCTAAGCTAGATTGATCTTTGGTCTGTCCAATACACATTTGTTATGAACGACTGGTAAGATTGGTAAGATTAATGGCTTGGGAGAATTATAACACGTTATAACAACATGTAAATGTTGCTTTGTGAGATGACATGTTCAAAAGACTAATGAGAAAATATCTTTATAATATTAGCAATGAAATCATGAAGGGCTCATTAGAGAAGTTGAAACATAGGAAACTAACCTTGAAAGAGCGATGGCTGGATGTTGCTGACATACTGAAAAGCATTTTTAAAGAAGACCAACATTGTGGAATACACAACTTGATTCTTGTATTTAATGTGGGCTTCACTATCAAAGTTACTGATGTATCTGCAGAGATCTTTCATTCGATGCAGAATGTCACCATAACTTCTGAGGGGAAGAGAGATAACAAGAATTCAGGATGTTACAGAGGCTCTGCAACTAAAGAAAAGAATGTATAGCGAATATGAAAATCTCAGTGTTTCTGCTGAGGATATCCCCCAGCATCAAGTCAGTGGAGGCTGGAAATACATGCTAGTGGAATTTCACAAAACATTTACCATGTTTCTCTTTACTGTGGCACATAGAGAAGGTTACCCCACAGCACTAGTGTGCTTATGCATGACTTTCATAATCGAAAGTTGATTTTAGAGACTAATTTGAAAGCGATCTCCAGAGCACCATTTTTGCTTTACATTGTCCAGTCTTGAAAGAAAAGCTGCTGTGAACTTACACAAAATGTTCTTGTGTTAAACATGCTCTTCAGTGGGAATTGTTCTTACAAAGAATCAAAAAGCCAAATTCTCCATGAGGGGAAATACCCAGCAAAGTAGAGCTTTCTTACCTTCTTCCCTTATCCATTTGCCACTCACACCTCATTCCCACCACGGACAATATTTTAAACAGCCTCTCCCAAGGATCTGTAATCTGGGATGATTTCTCTGTGAGACCATCTATTACATATTTCTGAGAGCTGCGCTTGCTTGGAGACATAATATCAGAGGAATCTTGTGAACCTAGAAAACCACCAGCACATTTTTCTCTTCATAAAGAAATCAAACAAACTAATTCATTCAAGAAGACATGTAAAAATTCTGTTGGTGCTTTCAGGATAACCGTTCTTTACACAGAAGGCTAACAGGGAGAAGCAGGCATTTCTGCCTCTTTGTACAAGAGAGCTGATAGGCTGGATAAGGACATTTTGGACATTTTGTCCCACCTCTCATATGCTGAAGCATCACGACTAAGTAGCTGAAGCACC